>NW_005842495.1:1024466-1033122 GCF_000455745.1 Alligator sinensis | reverse complement strand
TCCTGCTGAGAGTAGGGAACAGATCAATGGCTTGAAATTGCGGCAAAGTAGGCTTAGGTTGGCTATCAGAGGGGAAAAAAAAAAACAACTTCAATGTTAAATCAGTGAGGCAATGGAATAGACTGCCTAGAGAAGTTGTGGAATCTCCATCATTGGAGGTATTCAAGAAGTTGTTAGACAGACTTTGGTCAGGGATGATCTAGGCATAGCTGTGCCTATGTTCTACTATGGGTATTCTTTGCAGGCTGTCACACAGGAAGGATTTTTTCCCCTTCCTTCTGTTATGTTTATGGTGTAGGTTGGCTGCACACAAGAATGGAGATTTTGACAGAGGTATCCCAATGCTTCTGCTGAGATTCCCAGTGGTTCCTAGCTAGAGGGTCTTGTCTCTTAACTCAAGGTCAGACCAATTGCTGTATTTAGGGTCAGGAAAGTATCTTACCCCATGATCAGATAGGTACAGACTGCAGAGATGTTTGCCTTGCTCAGCAGTGCAGGGCATGGCCCTCTTTCTTGGATCTCTCAAGCATATTTTAAGAATTTGGCAGCAGGAGGATGTTGGGTGCTACAGTTCCCCTGCTTTACCTATGGCAAATTAGGATGTTAGTTCCTGTGACTGTCAAAGTTGACTATGTAATTTTGCTAAATCATTAGACAATAGATTTGTATAGGCTGGTTTGGATAGGGAACATCCTGCCTCATGAAATTGGTTAAGCTAAATGACCTCTAGAGGTCTCTTCCAGTGCTAATTCTCTATGGTTGTCATATATTTCTTGAAGTCTTGGTGGGGTTTGGTGCATTAGGATTAGTAACGTATATCCAGCAGAACTTCAAAATTCTTCTGATTATAAAAAATAAATCTATTTGCTATTGGCTATATTGTTCTAAGTAATTCTTTAATAACAGTGACTTTCAGCAGTATTGATTGATAGGAAAAGCAATGTGAATTTCTATATTTAGTTAGTTTCATTCCTCAGCAGTTGCTTTACAGATCTGGAGTTTCCATCTTCAATTTTCAAACATTATATATTTCCCTCTTGCTTTTTAAATACTATATTTGGAGTTGGCAATTTTGTAAAATCTATAAAGTGTGTAAAAAATAAAAAGAAGTATGCAATCTTGTGTTCTGCCAGCATTTTATCACTGAGCAGTACTACATCATCAAAGTCACATCATTTGGATGATGCATTACACTAAATAAACCATAAGTGTGACTATACGGATGTATTTGTGTAACACAATATTTCATCACAATAATATCACTTTAATAATTTATCAGGCAATTCATCACTAAAGCGATGTTGCTCTGATGCTGTAATGCCAGCAAGAATGCATCACTCAAAACCAAGTGCCTATTATTATTAATTATTAAAAATATTATTTCTATAGCAGAAATGTACATAGAGTACGGACTAACAAGGACAGGTGGTAGAGATAGGAGTGCTTTTGGTTCCTTCCTAGACTTTATAACATTACACTATAGCTTCTGAAAACTAAAGAAAAATTAGAATGTGATATCAAATACATTTCAAAATACGTCGTTCACATTTCAAAATACAGAGCATGATCAGGATTGAAAAACTTCAAATGTCTTCATAAATATTTCAAATACTATTTTAACATTATTTCAGTGTTACCTTTATCCTTGATTGAAAGTGGAAGACAGAACTATAAGTATATTCAACTTTTTTTTAAACATTTCAGAAGAAAGATAAACTTACATGTAAATCTCAACTCATTAATTCAAAATTGTATGAACTCATGTCATTTAGAGCCAAGTTTGGTCCCACTTCCATCCACTAAGCTGCATATGCTTCTTTCATATACGACTAAGGATCATGGGCAGATGTTCCAGAAAGACACAAGTATAGAAATGTAATGAAGAGTCTGATATAAGCTTTGCAAGAAGAGGAGATGAATTCTTTCATAAAATGGGTGGGAAGCTGTTTGTCTTAAGCTTTTTTATGGCTCAGGTGCCACTGCTCAATTGAAACATGTTTGCTTTCCCTTTCATCTTCTTCATGACCTTGGCTAAAAATGTCTGAATTTGTCTCAAAATATAGTAATCAATAGAGAAATTACAGGAGCTATAAAAAAAGAGCAAAAGAAAGAGATTTGATTAAATGAGTACAATGAAATATTTAAGAGTTTAAAATTGTGTGTAATTTAATTCAATGACAATTAAATATCAATAGAGTTCATTACAGAGGCTCTGCACACTAACACTTATATAGATACTAATAATAACCCTAACAGTGACACTAATAATTTATTTCCTTTTTTCCCCCTCAGAAATGGCAGGCTAAATTGCAAAGATACCATAGATAAATATTCTAGCTAAGAATCAAATTGTGCATTCATGAAAAGTTCCTCTTTCTTATAAGCAGTGACTATAAAACATCTGTAGTCAGGATCCCTCCCATGATAATTGATATTTGATTTGACATATATGATTACACCATGTGTTACTTCAGGGCTGCCAGGCATTCATCACATTATTTCATTGTGAGTTACATTTTTTGTCCATTTACATTTGCTTCTTTGATCCATTCTTTATTATTGAATATTGGCTTATGTTTAAATATAATTTAATTATAGTTCAGATTTGATCCTTCTCTGACAGTGTTAAATATTTAAACCCATTTACTTCAAAGGTCTTTTATTTCCTTAGGACAATTTTATTTATCTTTTTTTTATCCAATATAAGATTTGAAACATATTTAAATGCTAGTTTTGTATGTATTCTAATCTAATTTTAGCTCAACATGACAAGTGATTCCTTGGGGTATGTATAGATTGAGGAGGGGTTAACCCAATCAAGGAAAGGGTTAACCTGATCTGGTGAATGTCACTGAGGTAACACCCCCACCCATGGACCCATCAACTCCCTCCTCCTTGCCCCCACACAGACCTGACAGCACCCACTCCCTCATCTTGCCAGCCCCAGCCCACAACCCAAGTTAGTTAACTTGGGCTGCCTGCACCACTCCCAGCAGTGGTGAATGTCTACACATGCTGCTCCCAGACTAGGTTTAGCCATCTTAAAGTAAGCCACCTAAACCTAGAAGAGGTTAAGTGGGAGCCAAGCTTACCACTTGCTGGTGCAGGAGGGACCTGTAATCATGAACCTAAACTCCCACTGCTCTGGCAATACCGAGTCATGGGATCTGATGGTTGATCCCACAATCACACCTCCTGCCATATGTGGGTGGCATGACAGGAAGCACAGTTGTTGGGATTGTACATCAGATCCCATCATGCCTTTAAATTTGCTTTTAATTTAACCTGCTTTTAATTTAATATTTGGCAGCCACCACAGTAACTACAATGGAATGTAAATAAGTTAGCTCAGGTATGGGAAGTAGTCTAACCCTAGAAGCATTGCAGCAGTACAGACAAATAGTCCCTTTAAATTCAATGAAACCCTAAACTGGCTTATATGTGCCAGGTGTAAGAAGAATTATAAGTGTGACTGATCAGAAGTGTTGAAGCACTTAATACATCTAATTCTGCTACATGATTCTGCCATAAATATTCTTGTGAGTCAGCTCTTTGACCCCAAATGATGACATCAAAATCCCACAAATAAGAAATAGAAATACCATATACGAGAGAGAGAGGAACCCCATCCCCCCAACCTGGGAGTTCAGAAACTTCTTTTCAAACATTTGAAAAGAAGTTTCTGAACTCCCAGGTGAGCCTTCTAACCACTATACTTGCAAGTTCAGGCTGGCAGATACATGCCACACACAGCACTTATGGAAATCTTTTCTACAAGGCCTACCTGACATGCTTAAGGAATGTCAATAGTATTAGTTCATAAGTGAGCCAATGAGTATAGTGAGTATGCTGCAAGATTCCAAATATTAAGGTTAGGCAGTTTAGTAGTTTCCCACTGTTAGAAATGTAGGTGCCTACTGCAATCTGCAGGAATTTAGCAGTTTCAGAGATGTCATTGATATCTAAATGTTGGAATTGGGGCCTTGTCACACCTTATGCTGTGAGCCACACAAATGTTGATTGCTGTTAGACCTAGCTCGAGTTTGGAGCTGTCACACTTCAGGTCAGCAGGGGTCTGGAGGACTGAAAGGTAGGAATTATACTTCCCCTCCCCAATTCCAGACTTTGCCCATGCCCCCTGCCCTCTGCATCTCCCCTGCTCCTCCATCTCTTGGGGTTCCTTGTTGCCTCCCTCCACCCCAGGGCATTATTACTTGTGGCTGCCTATGCTGTCTGCCCCAGGGGAGTGGGTAGGGAAGGATTAACCTGTCTTTCCAGCCATCGCTGCTGTCCCATTGCTGCAATTCTGGCTCAAAGATCAGCAGCTGCAGCAGTGGCTAGGCAGGCAGGTTAACCCTTCCCTAGGCAGCCATGACGGGGAGACAAAGGAAGGAGGCGGCAATGAGTGAGGATCTGAGGTGCTAAAAAGGGAGGGGGCAGTGGATCCAATATGGGCCAGTGGGAAAGAGGGGCTAGGTGGGGTATTTATACTAAGGTGTAGTCTAGAGTGGCTACACTTTAGTGCAACATGAACTTGGTAACATGGATCTGAGGGCCTGGTTACATGGTAATTTGGGTGGCTCCTGGACTTCTTAAACCCTGTATTGTCCACACATTAACCCCTTAAAGTGATGTTAAGCACTCGTTATGCAACTCAAATTTATGCCACTCCAAAGCAGGATTACTTCTGATCTTCAATACACAGTTCATGTTTCATTAAGGTGTGGCCACTCCCCACAGATGTGTTGCCTAAGCTGAAGTCTTCTTGAATACCAGGGTCTCTCACACATGCCTGTAGAGCAGGGATAGAAGCATGTCCTGGTTGGCTAGACTTTTAATGGGAACTCACAGCTACAGCTCCTAGTCCTGCCCCTGGTCCCCAGGTCTCTAGTGGCCAGTCTGTGCAGGTGGAAGCCCTTCTCACCAGGCCTCTAGTGCAATCTGTGCAGGTGAGAGATAGAAGGTTTCTGGGCTCATGGTTTGACTGTTCCAAATTCCAAGCTAACACCAACACCGATTAACATTTGTGTGGCTCTCAGCATAAAATGTGCATACAAAGGTGCAGCTCCTGGATCTAATTCATGGTGCGCCACTGAAAGTGCCATGAGTGAGACTGATCCTCCCAACCCAACGGATGTTAGCTGTTGGGTCAGGAGGATCAGGGATCAAGCTTCAGTGTGGAGCTGATCCAGTGAGAGAGACTGAATGTTGGCAGCCTTTTCCCCTGGCCCTTTCAACCCCCATACCTCCTCAGCTCCAGTGCGGTCTCAGGATGGGAGGGGGTAACAGGAAGGGGAGGAAGCTCAGATTGGTTTTTTCCCAAACCACACTAGATTGGGGGTAGGAGGACTGGACCTCCCCCGAGGGATCAGGGGCTAAGGTGGGCTGGTCTGAAGGAGCCCAGCTGTTATAGCACACACAAGTTAATGAAGGCACACTGCTTTGGACCACCTTCATTTGAACCCTCATGCAATGAGGCTTAATTTGTTGCATGATCAGAGCACTCTGCGGCTGTGCACTTATGTTAGGGTATGGCTGTGAAGTGCTGTCAAGGGGCTGATTGCACATCAAATGTAATTTCTGTCTGTGTCTAAGGTGTAAAAAGACCTAGAGATAATACTGCTCTGGAGTGGTTTAATTTTAAGCTGCAAAAAAAGTGTATAAAACAAAATTCAAGTGTTAAGTTGTGAATAATCAAGGGGTCACAAGATCCAGAATCTGCCCAAAATGACTGTAACAACAGTGTTGGACTACTGGAATGGGAGTTAAACATCTATGTTCTTTTGACTTATCTTTAAGAGACTTTCCAACAGTTAAATGAGGAGGATATAGACAAATATACAACAATCCTGAACCAAAAGAGGGGTGGGGATTTCATGAGCCTACTGATCTGTGGTAATTACTTCGTGTGTCTGCTCTGTCCCATGGTAAGTGGAATCTAAAACAATGAAATTTAACCCTGAACAAAATAACTACTTAGGTTGTGTGTAGATAAAACAACAGGTGTGTGTGCATGACACTAAATGCTTTTGTATCACTTTAATGGCATTGGTGTTTGCATGCGTTGGTGGCATATTGTGCATTAATTCCAGCTGCTGTAGGAAATTCGGCAGTGTAATACACCTTAAATGACTTAGGGTGCAGCAATTCTTCAAGGAGTTTTAGTTTGCTGCCCCTATAGCCATGGAGTGAAGTACCAGACTCCATACAGATCCACAGCTCTGCAGGAACCCCTGCAGGCAGCCTAACAACAGCCCAAGAAAGCACCTCTATCCAAGAAAAGTGGAAAGCCTCTAATCTTGTTTTTTCCCTTCCCGCCCCTGGAGCCAGCCTGCCTGCCTGAGCCACTCAAAGGCCAATGCTTCCCTCCATGGCTGTGGTGCCCCCCGGGACCACCCAAGCTTGGTGCATGCAAGCAGGTGCCACCTGGGGCAGGAGCACTGCTGCCATGGAGGGAAGCACCAGCCCCACCCCACCCCACCCCACCCCACAGACCAGGGACTGCTCTGCCCACCAGCAGCTCGCCCTCCCCTCCCTGTCGGAGAGGCAGGGAAGTCAGTGGGATGTGTGCACAATATGGGGGTTTAATCAGCCCTAAATTGAAGTGGTATTTTAATTTAGGGCCCTTGTTTCATCTACACACACCCTTAAGTCTCATATTTTATTTTCCACTTAGAACAATAACGTACACTGATCCATTTACTGAGGATCAGCATGGGCAAAATAATCTCCTTCCTTCCCCGGACTTTTATTTCAATATAAGCAGATTGTTTTTCCACACCCAAATTATAAAGCAAATATACGTGATTAAATTCACCTTTCTGTAGCCTTTAGCTGGTACTTTAACTGAAGAATCATCCTTTGTTCTTTGTAAATTTGCAGGTATTTGCACGCTTACCAGTGTTAATATTCTGTGGCAACCTTAAAAGGAACTTATGGAACCCCAGGATGTTGTGGTACCCTGGCTGAGAATCACTATCCTAAATGGCTTCTTCTATTTCATTTCCAGTTTCTTACTCAAAAACCCTAACAACATTTTTGAGATAATGAAAATAGCCAATAAATTGTATTTTTTATATGAATAATATTTTTAAGAAGTGAAATGTTAGCAGGAGGTATCTTATGAAACAAAGGTGAAACAAAAAGAAAATTATAGATTGATATTGCTACAAGATCATCACTCCATGTTAATTTGCAAGTGTCAATTTGTAGCTGACCAGTACTGTTTATTTGGTTAAGATATGAGATGGTTAATCATGATACATATATTCTAGTCACTTTTTGAGTAGCCCTTTTGTGTGACTCAGTTTTCCCACCGTATGTAATAATGCTTGCATCCCCAGGTTGTTTTAAATCTTAATTCATAAATATGAGTAAAGTGAAATTCTGAAATTCTGTGATGGAAGAAGATATTGAAAAGCAAATTAATATTATAGTATGTGTCTTAATGAGCAGTATTCAACGGGGCATATTTTAGATATCTGCATGCTCTCATGCAATTTGATATTAATAAGAAATAATGATGAGATGATTAAATACTAATATTAATTAGAAGGGAGTAGGATGGACAGTTATAATGAATACATCTAGAGCAAATGAAAAACTAAAGATCTTTAATGAAACAAATGATGAGCAGCAAAGATAGGGAGTTCATGTAAACTGGCTGAAAATGCACAAATAGAAAGAAAATTCTAGTGTGCTATTTTGTTTGCCAAATATTGTTTAAAGCTGATGATAAATATATTTCAAACAGATGAATTTAATGGGATTTGCAGTTTTATGAAACTTGAAATATTTTTGGAGTTCAGAGGTTTTTCAGACTTACAAGAATTCAGGTTTGAGAAATATTGTTCCTTTGTATGTCATTTTTAAGAGGTTGGTATGAAATATGCCTCCATGAATCTATTTATTCCCATAAAACTTTTTTTATTTCCTTACCTTCTTTCCGCCTCCTTTTTCCTCTAGTTCTTTTTTCCATATGTTTAAATGAGAGTCATAAAGCAAAACAGTTTAGTGCAGATATGAACCAGATCCAAGACATCATAGAACAAAGGAGGAGGATAAACCAGCAATACTGCAGCACCTTAAGTGTGCATATCTATACTTAATTCTTCATTTTGCCCACTCTCTTTGTGTGTCTATGGGTGTGCACTTGCACCAGCTCAAATAGGAGCAGTGCAAATTTGAGCCGGGGCTTTTTGCTAAATGGCTGTGGCAGAGGCTAACACCACCCCCCCACAAGGCCCACATGCCCCACCTCAGCCCCCCAATTGCTGCCCCACCTGGCCCCACCCCACACTCCCCCAGACCCCACAAATGGCTGCCCCACCCAGCCCCAGCCCCCAATGTGCACCCCCAGGCCTCCAAGGCTACCCCCACCACTGAAAAGAAAAACACAGAAAAAGAACCAAAAAAATGAGGCTAACACCACCCCCCCACAAGGCCCACATGCCCCACCTCAGCCCCCCAATTGCTGCCCCACCTGGCCCCACCCCACACTCCCCCAGACCCCACAAATGGCTGCCCCACCCAGCCCCAGCCCCCAATGTGCACCCCCAGGCCTCCAAGGCTACCCCCACCACTGAAAAGAAAAACACAGAAAAAGAACCAAAAAAATGAGGAAAAAAGCCTCTGCTTACCTTAGAAGCAGGGGTGG
>NW_005842495.1:1023372-1024169 GCF_000455745.1 Alligator sinensis | reverse complement strand
GAGTGGTGGGGCCATTGGGGGTTCCCCCATGGTCCCCTACCCCCTCCTCCAGCTTCCCCGACCCCTTACTCACCAGCACCAGAGCTCTGGTGCTGAAACCAGGCATCTAGCCCCTCCCCCCACCAGCACCAGGGGTTATGCAGCTGTCTCTGTAAAGGACCCAGCCTCCAGTTTCCTCAGGCCAAGGTTCGGGACCATGCCCTGCCCCGCTTTTTTAAACCTCAATTTTTTTAGACCCCTGGATATCCAAGTTTGCAGCACAAGGAACATTTTTTCATTCCCACATGTGCCTGTTGCCCCGCCTCAAAGGGGTTTTAGGTGGGGCAAGATGCACGTGTGCGCTCATCTGGGCACAGCCACCATGTGCAATTAATGTGACTGAATAATCTCAGGTGCAATTTGAACCAGAGTAAATTAATCCAAATGGGTACATCTAAATGAGATGTGTTACTACTCATTAGCATAGTTTACTGTGCACTCAGTGCATGTGTCTACATGTACACATGCTTACTGCACAGTAAAACCCTTCATCTGGCTTAAGTAGCAAATTTAAGTAGGATTAATTAATGTTTTAGTGCATGTGTAGACACAAACTGGGAGCAAGTTTACTTCCAGGTTTGCCCAGCCATTAGGGGGCCAACCTGAGGCCAGCCCCAGAGCTGCAGGCTAGGAGCCTGTCCTGGCCCAGAGCTGGGCTGCCTCTATGGCAGCCTCTGTTTGGAGGCTATAAAAGCCTTCAGACATTTTGAGCCCTGGGGCGCACAGCCTGTGGGCAATGCAGGTCCCTGTATCCCCCT
>NW_005842495.1:916919-1023341 GCF_000455745.1 Alligator sinensis | reverse complement strand
CAGCAGTTTTGAAAATCAGGCCATTTCTACATAGGTGCTTAAATATGGATTTAGGATCCTAACAGTAGGCACAAAGCTTTCTGGAGTTTACTCCTAAACTCTAATTCAATTATATTCTTTTCTTCCAGGGAAAAAATATTTACCTTTAACTCTGGTTTATTAAGGTGCTGTAGATACAACTTCATACCCTTAAAATACATCAGAATATAAAAAGTAGAGATGAAAAGATTTCAAAGAAGAATAATTCCCTATAGGCACTTTACTAATAAATTGTCTTGAATATTTATAGCTTATTTTTTTGGTGGGCAGACCACAAATATCTGCAAGAGTATAACTCACAACTCAGTGTTTATTAGATGCTATTCTCTGTTTCCTATCCACAGAAAATGGAATTCTGTTATACCTCTAAGTTTGAGAATTTGGCTTTTTTGGCTTAAGCTGCAGAGAACCACAGTTTTAGCTGAGAAAATTCCTAGTTTACTTTCTAGTCTTACTCAAGAAGATGGTTCCTATACAGGGTGCAGAGCAAAGACCTTGTTGTTAATCAAATTAGATTTCTGTGGTGTTTGCACTGGTCAGGTGAATTAATAACTTAGTCTTCCGGTAAATTGAGTTTGTAATATTTATGACCTATATGCCTGCTAAGATGAAATGAAAATATATTTTACATTCAAAAATTACTTTACAGCATTTGCCCATCATTATATATGGTAACAACTAGTAGATGTTTCTTTGAATGGTATTTTTGCAAGGTAATATAATAAAGTACTATAGACCCATCCTGGATATATGGCAACATGTGATTTTATTCTGAATTGCTCATACAAAATGCTCTTTAAAAAGAGATAGAACACTGAGATAATGCTTTGCAGGAATGGAGCATTTTCCAATAAACAGTCAGAAGCCATTTAACCTATGATTGACTTTGAACTTTACATATAAAGGAAAATAATTTCCTACATATTTCTGAGAAGAGTTAATATAACCAGACAGAGGCTATGTTGTCCAGAAGGAATTAGAATCCAGCTTATATTAATCACTGTCTCCATGCTCTCAACTTTCTGACACAGAAATCAAGGACAAAAAAATATTAAGGACAAAGAACTAAACGCAGAACCATTGTACCAAGAAAGAGAAATGCATATTTCAGGCTCATATAATATAAGATACTTCAAATAAAGTCATCCTTAAAAAGAAATTGCCCCCAAAGTAAATTCAGAAAATGATACTCATTTTATGCTCCAAGCATTCCAGTACTTTTACACTAGACAACAGTGTAGAAGGGCCTTATAATAAATGAGAATTAGGCTCTTGATATTTTGGGATGGAAGAAAAGATGCAAAAACTCAACCCAATAAGGAAGCATAGCAGATGCTTAGGATATGACAAATGTATTCATAATAAAGGTATGCAAAATTACCAACATCTTGCCAACTAGAGCTAGATCAATTATGAAATCCTGATAATTCTCCTGATAAATACAATATTTCCCCCTGCTTGTGAAGTCTTCTCAAAGAAGTGGTGATTTTCACATCCTCATTATTTGCAGTTGAGGACCAAAGTTTGTGCAAATATATCTTGCCCTGCATGAACTGTTTGTTGTCAGTATTTGCTCTGCATTTTTCTTTAGTCTTTTACTTACTATTCTTAGTAATTACCTAAGTCACATGGGATGAAATCTTATCCATAACCAAATGAAAGGGACAGAGAAATATGAAAGGGACTTAAAACAATCTAGGTTAGGGATGATTCATTTCATAGAGACACGATATTGGCCTGTGAAACTTCTCTCTCAACTTTTGGTGTGGGGATAACCAGAATGGAGGGGATATACTGAATACAGGGACATAGTACTAGTTGCTATGAATGTTCTGATCAGTGTAGGGACTTAAAAGGTCATTCAGAGAAGGATTGCATAAGTGAGAAGTGATCCTGGGGTTTTTTTTATGGACGAGGATGCTTGAAAGGTTGCAAATGTGACTCAAAGTAATAGTGGCTCCTCATTCATAAATAATGGCCCCTCGTTCACTTCTCACTCACATTATTTTTGTTCCCAGATTATATAACCATATGAGGAATTCCTTGTGAAAATTATCTACAAAGGTTTGGCAGACATCAGGGTACACTTATAGACTAACTAAATCATAGATTCACAAGCTTTTGTGAGCCTAAGCTCACTTTATCACAAGCTGGATGTTTGCATACATCTACTAGGAATGTCTACATGAGATGCTACATTGATGTAGCAATACACTATGATGATGTAATATTAGCGGGTACAAACCATGATGCCACAGCTATGTCACCATAGTGATGTGGTCCCTCACTATACTGTGCCACTAATTGTGCACCACTGGCATGGTGCAGTAATGGCTGTTACTGTGCCATCATTTACTACTTCTTAAAGGGAAGTACTAAATCATACTGCAGTAACAAAGGTACCATAGGACCATGTGTCAATGTACCCACTGTGTGTTGATATAATGCAGGGGTTTTCAACTGGGTGTATGCATAACCCTAGGGGTACTTTGGAAGGCCACAGCGGGTATGCAGCAGCAGCATGGAGAAGCTGGTGGCACTTGCGGTTACACTTATGGTTTTGCCAGCAACACTTGCAGTCTCACCAGTGGCATTTGTGGTTTTGCTGCCACGTGCCCCTGGCTGCTTATCAACCAGCTGCAGAATCACCCTTTCTCTGCTCATTGATGGCCTCCTGGGACTCCCCCCCCACCCCGCTTCCTGCTCATTGACTGGAGACTGGGGGTGCCCCAACCAAAAAAGGTTGAACACCCCTGATATAATGGATACAAGAAAGAAAAAATAGTGTCATTTTTTGTCAGGATCACCAGGACCAGTAAAGACAGTCAGGCATAAATAACTAGAGAACTTTTACTGTGAATCAGTAGGCAAGCCTCTGAAGTCCTCTTGTCTCATTAACTACTCCCTGAAGGATCATCTCTAAAGTCCTGATTTACTCTGTCTTCTAAATTTGGGATATCTTTAAATTATAATTTCTATCACTAAAAATCTTTCCTGTAAAATATTATTTATGACCATTACAAATGCCCTTATCTGATTATCCACATATATATATATATATATATATATATATATATATAAAAAATTAAATGAGGAACTTCAAAGTGAACCAGTGGTTTTCATTTACAATCCTTCAACATTTTTGTAGCATTATCTCAGCTCTTTTCCTCAGTACTCAACTATTACCATGTTTACCCAAATCCAAGATCTTAAATTTAAGACAATCCTCCAATAACTAGATTCTATACATGGCAAATGTATAAATGTGTTATCATTTTCCAGGTATAGAATATACTTTTTGGAAGGTTGTCTAATTTTTTTTCCCCTTTTTTGCTGCAGTGGGCAAAGTAAAAGCAGGGAGACAGATGATGGGGGAGAAATGGGAGGGAAGGCAGTAGAAGGGTAGGCATTGGGGGAGGTGGTGGAGAGTTAGTGGTAGGGGAGATTTCGGGGGAGCAGGCAGTGGGGAAGCAGTGGAAAAGGAAGTAAGGGGAGGTGGAAGGGAGACAGGTGAGCAGGTAGTTGTGAGGGAGACAGTGGAGGGTAGGCCATAGGAAAGCAGATGGTCAGGAAGTAGTGTGGGATGGGCATTGTGGGGCAGGCAGTGGAGAAGCAGGTAGTAGGGCAGGTGGTGCTGGGGCTCAAGTAGTAGGGCTGTGTAATGATTTAATTTGGTGGAGATTCGACCCAATTCAGTGGATGAATCTCCAAATGTGAATCAAATCAGAGGACCCTTTAATCTCTCCAAATTGAATTGGAACCTTCCAAATGGATTCAGAGAGATTTGGGCAGATTTAGTGATATGGGCATAGAGTCAGGTTTAAATGTTTTTTCTTGCGGATTCACTGGCAAGCATGCTGGAGAGTTGCCCGCGCTGCTGTGAGATGCTCGATCTGCCCCAGTACCGCAGCAATCATGAGTCATGCTGCTACCCAAGGTATGTAGAAAAAACTTTTAAACCTGTGCCTTTGTCCAAATTGCTGATTCACTGAATCAGCATCAAATCATCAGATTCCGAATCAGCTGAATCGAATTGGGGGCAGTGATCCAAATCAATGGATCGAATCACTGTCCCTGATTAGAGCCAAATCCAAATCTGAATTGAATAGGACTCATTTCACACACCTTTATCAAGCAGCTGACTCCTGCCCCTTGCTCCCCCACATCTTGTATAACAAGTAACCTTTTTTGGCCTGCCCCCACTCCAATGTAAAGCCCCTCCATATGGCAAAAAGCCCCTTTTGCAGTATTTGCTGCCTTTTGGGGATGCTTTCACTTTTCTACCTTTTCTTCCTTCCTCCCTCTTCTTCTTTTATTATATTATTATTATTTTATAGAATATAAAGTGTACTTTTGATAAAAAATATAGTTTGTAGATGCTTTTATGGGTATAAAATAGTATTCTGCATCAATATGTTCCTGCCTGCCCCTCATATTTTGTTGGACGTGCCATGGCATTTCACCCTTTTATGTTTTATATTCTATGCTTTTTAACTTTGTAACAAATGTACTTTAAGTTTAAAAGTAAGTTGTACCATGTAACAATGTTAGCAAGGGCTGGAATCAAACTATGGCTTCTCTCTATGGAATGGGTTCTTGAATGAATCTTGATTGATTGCATAACACAGTAGCTAGACAGGACAAAGTTAATGAGCTGCAATTAACACCTATGAGACCACAGACTAAGGAGAGGAAAGAATCAATACAGAGCCAGGAACTCCCTGAAACTTCACTTTAAATGTACAGAAGCCCCGGTTTGAACTAATCAATGCCGAAGACCGACTCTTGGAACTGAATACCCCCACAATCAACTGCCCCCAGAGCCCTATTCATCACAGCATTGAATTAATGAAACTTCATCAATTGACTTCCAAGACTGCACATACCTGCAGATGTGACCCCTGGGGCTGACAGCTGCCAACCAGCAGCCACCAAGGGGGATGTCCCACGAGGTCAATGACCTCTGGATTGGGAAAGCCCAAATATTGGGGAGTCACCAAAGTCTGCCAGAGAGAGATAAAAGGCAATGAAGAATAACCCCCAATGGTGCCCTCTTTGACCTGACCAGCACCCTGCCTGCCCAGACAGAAGGACCAACCAGCAACCCCCTTCTGAAGCAACATCACACTGAAAGAAGCCTTGACTGGCCATCGACAGCAGACTCCAGCACTTGGGGATAGGTATATCTTGACACCAGTGCTTAGTGTTCAAAGGCTAGCTACTGTGAGTGTGTGTGTGTGCATGAATGTATGTGTGTTTGAGGGGATCAGCCCCAAGGTTTATGATCTGACTTTTGCATCTGTCTAATAAACTAGAATTTTATGATGATCCTGTGAGTTGGTCCTTTGTAGCCAACACTGGCCCCCTGATACCTGTCCCTCCCCACCACTTGTTCCCTGCTGCCAGCACCCCCCCCATCCCTGGCCTCCAGCACCTGCCCCCATGACTCTGCTACTTGCCCTCCCATGCCTGAATCCTGGCATCCAGCCTCCCAGTGCCTGATCCCTCTGCTACCCCCCCTGCAGCTAGCTCCCGCACCTGCTGCAGCTCCTGCCTCCCCCCAGCTACTTACCCAATACCATCAGCAATGGCAAGTGCTCTGACCTGGGCTCTAGGGCCCAACTGGAGCTTCTACTTCTTCATCACCTATTATCAGGCTGGGCTGGAGCTGAAGCTGGAGTAACCACTTGCTCTGTGCCACAAGCTAGAGCTAAAGCTGGAGCCAAAGCAGTCCTCCCCCCCCCCCCCCCCCCCGCCGCTGCTGTCCGTTATATGGGAGGAAAAAGAAACTTGGATTTAAATAAATACAGCATTTTTCTCTGAAAATGAAAGAAATAAAAATGATCTTTTAGTTGTAACCATTGCTCTCCCACAAACTCCTTTTCAGATGATAGACAAATTATGCATCTTTTCTGTATCTCTGTCACTCCATCTGTAAAATGAGGATGACATTTAATAGTGGTTCCATGACTTACATGACTGCCTAAATGAAATCATTGTGGTTAAGTGTTTATTGATACTTGGTTAAAAGGTGATGTTTCTGCTCAAAATATTAGCAGAGTAGATGTAAAGAATAGTTAATTCAGTGTTACACTTCATATTTGGCAAAGTTTTGCAAAAAATAAAATTGGGAAAAGATGTGTGTCACAGGCCGGCTAGGTGCTGTGAGTGTATCAGCCATTAGGCTGCTGGGTTTGGGATCGAGGAGGCAAGTTGGGAATGAAGTAAAGGCAAATTTACTCATAGCTTAGCATACAACAGTTAACAGAAAGGTTAATGCTAGAAACAAATAGTACAATAATAAAGAGCTAATAGTAAATAATAACAACAGATAGACCAAATGACAAAGAGTTCCCACATGGGGTTGGCAACTTATCAGCAGTCCCTCTATGCCAGGTTCATGCCAAGTTGTTCCAGCAAAGTCAGGCGTCCCTGATCAGCGCTGTCTGAGGTGTCACCGGGAAGATCTCTTGGCCAGGAACCGGTCCCTGCACACACTGGGAGGCCGGGGTCCAGACTTGGTACAGCGAGGGGCCTTCTGTCCCATCCTTCAAACTGGTTACTTGACATGCGCATTGGTTTATGCCTTATTTTATGCTAATCTGTTGACTTTAGAGCCACTCATAATCTTGCCCTATAGCTGTTACCCTATGGGATTAAAAGGTGTTAGAAATTATCATGAAAGGTTACCGCCCAAACTCAAGTTCACCCAATAAGCAAATTACACCACATTACTTTGAGATTTGAAATTAGCATTACTCTGACCAAGCTCAACCCCTTGGTTTCTAATTCCTTGGATTCCTTGGAATGTGCTAATTATATTAGGTGGTCAGATCTTGTTATGGCTGACCTTTAAAAAGCCTGTTAGATCAGCTAATCTTGTAGTTCTGCTTATTTTTGGGACTCAGTCCCATGATCAGTGCAAACAGTTAGATTCAACACTTTGGTTAAATTGTGACAGACAAATTCCACTTGTGGGTTGCAAACTTGCAAGCTTTGCATTAGCTAATTTTAACGGTTAATCAATTGCCTGGATATCTCCAAGAGCACATATGTATTGCTCATGATAGTAACCCCACTGGTTCTGACCACCACAGATGTGCAAAAGTTGTTTTTCAAAAATGGCTTTCTTTAGGCCTCTTCTAACAGGTCCTTAAAAACTCATTCCATTCATTGTCATATATAGCTTGTGATGGTAAAATGTAAACCATTACACTTTGTCTCTTAGAGTAATGTCTTTGAAAGCTTTTAAAAAATACAATTCTGAAAAAAAATAAATAAAAAGACTCTTATTTATTAGTAGAAGAAACAGGTAGGTTTCTGTACCTTGAGGCTGCTTTGTTTTCATGGAAAATAGTCAAATTAAATAGAAATAAACCTAAAAGATATACACATGTACACCCATACTGTGCAATTTATAAATGTTTCACTTTTTCTTTTTGTTTTTCTTTTTTGAAAAATTATATGAATAAAATTATAGGGGGCTACTTTTCCCAACATATTTTCTTAATTTTATGTCTTTGAATAATATTATGGTAGGCAGTTTTACTGACTGACAATTAACTTACAATCCTTTCCATGGACGGTCCTAATTTTTTTTTCAAACTAGGAACCTCAACATCTTAATGTAAAATAAATCTCATATTTAGTGGCTGCACAAGAGCAGGAGAGAATAATTTAAAATATATTTCAGCCTTAAAGCTTAAACAAGATTAAGTTTTAATTGCTGCAAACAAGGATTTTACTCTCTTGTTAGGTGAATATGGAACTATAAAAACAATCCACAGGTATGCTTCAGCTATACAATATCTCAAGGTTAAACCCTGAGGATTAGCTGTTCATAGCTTTTTTCTATTCCTAAGAATGGCACTCCTATCTCCTATTTTTTATTCCAGAGTTTTTTTTGTTCTCTCTGAGATGAATCGCAACTGCTTGCTGAGTTATGAAATTACAGTTCATCACCATAGGCAAAGCAATAACCCTACTGGAGTGCTAGCTTTCTGAGAGAAGGAAAATGGTGAAGAAGATATATAAAATTATGCCACACATCTTAGGGTCATGACCTCTAATTTCTCTCTATGGCAGAAATCCATACCCCACTGATGGGATGCTTTGGAAAAAGAGAGAGAAAAAAACATGAGAGTTCTAGAATTTTCCTTCTACTCATGAACCTCTGGAGCTTATGGTTTAGCCCTTGACCCACTGGTTGTTTTGAATTAGTCTTGACTCTTGTGAAAAATCTCCTAATTCCACCTATTCAACAATGTTGTTAATGGTAACACTAAACGCATTACAATTAAAACACCTTCAAGAGCTGATTAGTCAACCACACATTTTATATATTACTTCCTGTTTGTAATAAAATACATTTATATCTGCCATTCATTTTAGGAGCATGAGGTATCTGCTGGGGCTGTGATAGGAGTTGAAAATATATCTATAAGCACCTACAGGATTTCCAGTGGGACAGTAAAGTATCTTAATTCTTTATTAAGAAGCTAATAGCAATATTCTAACATTTTAATATTATAAAAGCCTTAGTCTGTTTGTCTGTCTGGCCACACCACATTATTTGCACTCTGATTGTCTGTCTTGGCAGACAGTGCTCCAAGAACATTCAGACTGCAGGTGGTGGTGGCCCTGCAGCAGACTGCCACCATGACAGCAGGGACAGAGGGGGAAGGGGGTCCACCCAGTGCAGCTGGCCTAGCCCCCTCCCACCCTGCTCCATGGAGGAGGTGGAGGCGGAGGCAGAGGTAGTGGTGGCAATGGTGCCTAGCAGCTGGTATAGCCTCCACCCTGCCCTGCTTCATGGAGGAAGCAGAGGCAGAAGCAGCAGCGAGACAAGAGGGGTGGGGAACAGGGTTGGACCCATGGCAGTGGCATGAGGGAGGGAGGAAACAGGTCCAGACTCTCTGTGGTGTGGGAAAGAGCAGGCCCAGACACCACCATGATGGCGGGGACAGAGGGGAAGGAGCACTGGCCTTCCCGCCCCCCCCCCCCCAAACCTCTCTATTCCTGGGAGGTGGCAGCAATGGAGCAGACAGAGATGGGGATCAAGGCTAGCAGTACTGGCCTTACCTCCATGTCCCCTGATCCCTGGATGTGGCCACAGCATGGGTGCACCCCCCCATCATTCATGGGGAGGGGAGGCAGGCAAACATGGGCCAGGTGGATGGGGGGAAGTGAGCACAACCCCAAAATGGAAGCAGGGAGGGTGGAGGAGCACACCAGGCCCAGCTCGGCCTAGCCCCAAAACGGTATTGGGTGGGGGAGGCACCAGGCCTGGCAGGGCCCCACAATGGTGGCAGGGAGGGTGGGGGATGGGCCCAGTCCCAAAACAGCAGCAGGGCTGGGGGTGCTGGACCTGGCCCAAAACTGCAGTGGGGAGGGTGGGCCCAGCCCTGAAATGGCAGTAGGCAGAATTAGGGAGGCATTGCAGGCCTGGCTCCATCCTGCAACAGTGGTGAGGAGGGTGAGAGGGCGGGTCCAGCCCTGTGGCAGAGGGTGGGAAAGGGGGAGTGGTAAGTAAGGGAGGAGGGGCTGGATGCAGGGCTCTTTTCCCCTGCCTGCACTTCTCCTCCCCCACACACCCCCCATCATTCTTGATGGGCATTTGGCTACTGTAAATATATAGAGCCAGATCTTCAGCAAATGCGTACCAAAGTCAATTCTTTGTTTATTTATACTAAATGAGGTTTGGTCTATATTAGAAATGTGAGAAAATCTGCTATCTTCCATGTTACTTTTCATGTTCATTCCATCCAGGAATGGCACACACCAACTGCAGATGTTTCCTCAGCCTGATGAAGGGTATTTAAACCTAAAAGCTTGCTAAGAAGAATGTTTTCAAACTATTTGAGCTGGTCTAATAAAATATATCAGATTTACCCAAATAACTTTGTCTGCACAATGTTTGGTAACATTTTAGTTCATAATTAAATAATCTTGTATTACTTATAATTTTCCTGCAAGTGTCTGTTAAAAAAAGAAAGAGAGACAGGTAGTTAGCTGTGTTAATCTAAAAGCAGGCAGAAAGTAGGGTAGATTAGCATTTTATAGGTTAACTGAATCTCAGATTCATACATATCTCATAAATTTCATGATACATACATGTTTATATATGTAAATATAAACATATGTAAGAAAACAAGCTTTCATTAACCCAAGCTTACTTCATCAGATGCTGTGAAAGGACATGTAGAAAGTATATATTTTAAAAATGTACACTCTGGATCTAGGCACTATACGCCCTTATTGACAGTGGGTACATCTGCACAGCAGAGAAATTTGATGCACAGCAGGGGTGTCTACATGTGCCCCATTACTGAGCAGTAACATAGGTTATTGTGCAGTAACCGAAAATTACTGCTCAGTATGGGCGCACATATACACATGTACACCCATACTGTGCAGTAACTATGGTGACTTACGCCAACTCCAGAGTAAATTTGCTACCTGTATGATACAGGTAGCAAATTTACTCCTGAGTAGTTATTGCATAGTAAAGCATGTGTAGATGTCTTACTGCACAGTAACCCTGTTTGTGTGGACTGACTTGGGAGTAACTTAATTCCGAAGTGGGTGCACACACAGCGTTACTGCACTGTAACACCTATACGTGTAGATGCCAGTCTAAAAACTGTTTATTGCACAGTAACTTACTGGACAGTAAATGCACATGTAGGACACACCCAGTGGGCACACCTATTTGTTGCTTTACAGCCACATTGCTACAGTGCCATACTTTAGTACTTCCTTTCAGAAGTACAAAAGCACAACACAGTATGGGCAGTTACTGTGCTGTGCAGGTGGTGCACACTTAAATTTCCCTGCTATGTCGATGTAGCGACACACTGTAAGTGGGGAGTGCACTGCTACAGCAACGTAGCAGGTGATCATGTATAGGCCTGCGTGATCGCTACATTGCCAGAGCACACCATACAGTGAGGTAGCACATCTCTATGGCACCATAGGGCAACATGTAGACGCACCCAGTAAAGCATCACCTTCTACACATGTGTGGCCATTAGGGTGCAGTAATTTAATATACTGCTCTCCCAGATAGTCCCATCTGATACAAGTGGTATCTAGCAGTACAGTAAATTACTGTATTTAAATGCACATGTACACAGTGATGTCAAGCTTAGTTTACACCAGTTCAAACTGAGCTAGAGTATATTCAGTCACATTAATTGCACATGTAGATACACCTCTATCATCTATTTTGATCAAACCAATTCAGATTTATTGTAATTTTTAGGGTACTCAGAAGCATTTTCCTGATACTTAAAAGTGATACTCTGCTCAGGTATGCAACACTATTTTTGGCTTTTCTCATGAGCCATCTCTGCTTTTATGTCACATTTCTGAACACAAGATTTAATTCCTCAAAGTTCTGGATTAAAGAAAAAATATAATTCAAATCTAAGACTGGGAGAGAATATCAGGTTCATAAAGATCATTAAGGTCAAGCACTGATGCAAAATACCTCTGCAAAACAGCATCAAGATCAGAATGATTCTGTTATATACAGGATGATTCTGTGATGTGAGATGCATAAAAATAGTGTACAATAAAAAAGATAACCTCTTCTTGATCTTTTCCCTTCCTTTACAAGGCTGGGACATCTGGGAATTCAGCTGAAGAGCTACTGAAACTTTGAAAAACTCTGTTCTTATTAACACCTGAAATTTGACCTTGAGGTTCTCACCTGTTCTCTTAATGCTCAAACATACACCATAATCATACTGCATTTCTAAGATGATGGGGGTCTTCAAGACCATACATCACACTAATGCCATGTTTAAAAAAAGGAGGAGGAAGGGGGAAAAAGAAAAGAAAATTTACGGAAGGAAGGGTTATCTTTTATGTAAGGCACTGCCTTAAGGCTCAAAAGTCTGCATCAGTCCATGGCCCAAGCAGTTATTTGTGATCTTGGCTCTGTCAAAATCACTCTATTTGTAGACTTCTTTATATGTAAAATAAAATATACTGTTTCCTTTATCACAGGAGAATAAGGGAAATATTTTCAATATTTGTGATGTTCTGAAGTGCCGGGCTGACTGAGGCACTGAGAACAATAGAAGCCTTCACTGATTAAATAAATGATAATTTAGGAATAAGGGAAACAAACTTTTTACTGAAAAAAGTTTTCGGTACTAGATCTAAATACTTAAAGCATAAATCTTTTTCAATTAAATTCAGTGGAAATTTTGCTATAGACTTTCGTGGGATCATCAGGACCAGGATTTTGTTGAACAAGCAGCTGCTTATTTCAGGAACTGCCTTTTATAAATGAAAAAGAAGAAAATCAAAATGAGAAAAGATGAAAAATCAGAAAGGAAAAAAGTAAAGATTTTTTTCCAAAAAAATTGTGGACTGATTTCTAGTTGTCATTAATGGATATGGCTATGGTTCATTGAGAATTTCTGGGACTCAGTTTGTCTACTTCAAATATCTTTTAAGTTTTATAAATATAAATGTGGTCATGACTGCACTTTAACATCACATTATTTCATCCAAAAAAGCTTCCAAAACCTAACAAGAATGAACCTTACACAGCATTTTTAACCAAGAACTTCAATTACCATGCAAAAGACCTTTGCTTTTAAATAGCCACTCACTATTTAAACAAGTGCTAAATCAACTTTGAAGAATATGGAAGACCACACATTTATTCTGTCTAAAAATACAGAAGGGATGTTATTCTCAGAAGTACTTAACGTTCACCTGATGCTGTCTCCATTGGAATCAAAAGGAATAGCTCTGGTTAATTTTAATACAGAGCAGTTATAATGTCCACCATAGAGGTTGTCATTGTTTTGTTGTTGGTTACACTTTTTGCAGTGCATATTACAGTGGGGCTCAGGTGCATGATTGGGGACAGTAGGTTATTTTTCAATATATATGGTTGTTGATGATAGCAATGATGATATACAGAGGGCCTGAAGAATAAGACAGAAACATGATAACAATATAATAAATGAGCAGCTGAGCAAAAGTTTAATGAAGGCCTATTTCTTTCATAAACTGAACCAAGCCTGAGGAGTTTGACTTCCTGCTCAAGATTTCTTGAATTTTAGGCACAAAAGGGTCGTAAAGATGCTGCTGGGGTCTTAATACTGGGCTAGACCTCCCTGATGCTGAAGTGTCACTGTAGAAGGTAGAGTAAAGGAAACAGCTGAAAAATGGTAATGTGCAGATCAACTAACCAAACTCATTAATGCTAATACTCGATTACAAATGTCCTATCTTAAAATCACAATGTATGAGGACCTGAAAGAAGTCCCTCTCACACTGAACTCCAGAGTTAACATGTGGAGGGTGCCCAATGTAGTCTGTTGTTCCAAAGCAGACCAGAGTGTTCCTGATAATGTAGATTTTTCCAGTAAGCTTATTTATATCACCATCCTCTTCTCCTTTATTTGGTTTTGGAGTTGTTTTTTGTATCTTTGTGGGGGGCTTTCAATAGTGTCCTGTAATGGCTATATTTAAGAATACAAGAACATAAGAATTGCTATGCAGTAGGAGATTATTGGTCCAGCTACTCCAGTATATCCCTTCTCTGACAGTAGTCAATGCAGGATCCTTTAGAGGAATGTGCAGTAGCATCAGAGAGACACCTGAATGAAGGTTGTGTGATAAGGGGATAGGACAAATAATAATTGGCTAATTCAGCACTAAGAGAGGTAATTAGCTGTGTTAGCCTGAAGTCAGGCAGAATGCAGGGTAGATTTGCACCCTATAGACTAACTAAATCAGAGATTACACTATCAGCTTTTATGAGTTTGAGCTCACTTTATCCAACGCTGTGAAAAGACTTTCACAAAGCAGTGTACAAATTAATGACAAGGCCAAGGGTACATGTACAGCGTTTCAATATGTCAATATATTTATGACAGACCTTGAAGTCCATTTCCTTCACAGCTACCTTCTCATCCCCTGATATACCTAAAGTATACAACTTCATCATATGGACAAATGAGAAGGAATCTCTAGAGAAATTTCACCAGTTCTTTAACAAGTTCCATCCCTCCATCAAACTAATGCTGGAATATTCCACCTAGCAAATTAATTTCTTAGACATCCTGGTGAAAGTTTGCAATGGCCGCATTGATAGCACACTGTTTTGGAAACTCACTAATTACCACAGCCTTCATGCTACCTGCTTCCATCCTAAGCACTTCACTGTGTAGAAGTTCCAGTTATGCTAAGCCATAGGTATGCTAACTTATAATAAACTAAGGTGCTGAAAAGTAGTCTGGGAGAAAGAGGCCTTATAACCACTGGATGGCCCAATAAGAAAAAAAAGAAGAAACTAAGAAAGAAAAACTAAAAACAAACTAATAACCAAAAAAGTATTGATTCAAATAAGGAAATAAGAAAACAGTTGCTGTAAAACTCAAGGATGATAGTAAAAAGTAAGAACTCAATAATGAGACAGACATAACAAGAAGCAAAGTGCAGGTTTGTAAATGTTACAAAAAGAACTAAGTAGAGATAAACATCTTTACCGAGCGAAAGAGATTAGAATTGGTATGAGATGGGGTGGAGGCATTCAATTATAAATACAAGGGGTTGTGAGTCCTGTTCCTCATAGTGACTTAGGGAAGCATGGGATGCACAAAATGTGCCACAACCTGTCAAGGGCAAGCTTCACTAACTTGGAGTGACCATTAATCAGAACAACTGGTCTATTGTCCAAGGACAATAAACCGTTTTGAGTTTCTGCAACCTACAACTGATTTGAGTAAATGTTTCTGCATTATCATTGGAATCTGGGAAACTGCCTACTAGCAGAGGACCTCCAGAAGAACAGACCCCAGAAGCCCATATTTCAAATGTGAGAATAACAACATACCACATCAGAAAACACTATAGACACCTCAGAACAAAAGTGTACAACCAAGTTTTACATTACGAATGAATCAGCTCTAATCCCACTGACTGAGATGCATGGTTTAAGGATCTAGAGCAGGAATTCCTCCAATTATAATATAATTCCAAAACTGTAGCCACTCAGATCAACAGAGCTAGACTCAGACCTCATTCTGATTGCTACAAAACCAACCCTGAGACAAAGACAACAGCATCCCTCTGGTTCTCACCTACACCCCATTTTAACTCCTCAGACACATCCATTTCAAAATAGCTGGGGAGGACAAACATGTCCAGTATGAAACTGGAGATAGGCCTGTTGAAAGTCTGGGTTTAAGTTAGAGGGGAGAGCAACAAGGGTGATGTCATGGTGGGGTCTATTGTAGATCACCAGACGAGGAGGATGAGGCAGATAAGGCTTTCTTCAGACAACTAGAAGTTTCCAGAATACAGGTCCTGGTTCTCATGGGGGATTTTAATCACCCTGGCATATACTGGTAGGGCAATACAGCAGTGCACAGGCAATTCAGGAAGTTTTCCAGGTGGTGTTTCCTGAGCAGGTCCTCATCCTGGGTGTGCAGGTGCATTGCGTATGTGAAGAGGTGGTCAGCGGTCAGTGATGCATCATGACACTCACATATTAGGACAGTCTAATATATGAGTGTGGTGATGCCTCACAGACTACAAACCACCAATCACATATGCAGCACACCCGCACACCCAGAATGAGGATCCAGCAAGTGTCAACAATAAAGCAGTTGCGTGGCTCTCCCTCATTAATGGTGTGTATAGGGGGGAATGAAGTATATGAGAGAAGAAGATTCGATTTGATATGCTTCTCTGTATGTCCTTTCACAGCATCTGATAAAGTGACTCAAAGCTCATGCTATACAACTCTATAAAGAACAAATCTAACTTGCTTTCTTTATGTATTATGTCTATTTTTCTTATAAGATTGACTTTATAACTATCAAAAGAATGTTTTAAAAAATGAGTATCTTATTAATACCTGGAATAAAGAGAATAGCTTGTTTTGGGAGCAAGGTTGCAATTGGAATCCTTTTTAATAAATTGTTTTCCATAAGAAAACCAACCATTTTTCTGGGCTGTGATTGGCTGAAATTGGCTTCATCTGAGTTATAATAGCTTTATAATATTTTATTATTATTTGTTATGCCCAATTCAAAGCCTTTAAATTAAAGCTTAAGCAAAAAGTTTATACTATTTTACTGTCTATAACATTTTGAAGTACAAACTCTTAAATTAATGGACTATTATTCTTTAAAAATAGATCTATTATTCCATGTGAGTTTTGCTACTAAGCAAAATATCAAGAGGGTCTACAGAAAAGTAGTATTTATATTTTTTTGTCTAAAAACCCAAACTGAAATAAAATCCAAATATACTTCCCTCCTTTAATTTTATTTTGAAAAGGATTAAAACTAGAAGATGAAGTTGTAAACACAAAAGAAATGCAATTGAATTTTACAACATATTGAATAATTATTTTGTGTTGGCACATGCTCAGTATAAACTCTTTCTGGAAAGAGTACACTTAGAATATAAAGAATAATAAGACTACAATCATAAAAGATAGTGAAAATAGCAAAGTCCCTAGTGGCATTACAAATATCTACTAAAAGGCAACTGACACTGTCAGATATGGTGGCTCTGAAAGCTGAGTAATCCTGTTTTATGTTGGAATCAGGGGTATAGGGCTGTCACCGCTGCCCAATGCTTTATTCTGTTCTGAGCATAGAAACCCAGTTGTGTCAATCTGGCATTCTCAAGAGCACTAGAATTTACTGCTAAAGAAAAAAAGATTGTGCATATTTAGGGCTTGATCTTATTCCCAATGAAGTTAATGGGATTTGTTTCTAGTGACTTCAATGAAATCAAGAGTGGAGCCTTACTGAGGAGAATTTACGTTCTAAATGTAAGTGAAATAATTCTGAGCAAGTGAAAATATATATGAAGATTAAATAGACTGAAATAGACATAAAATGGGATCTGAAATAGTGGAGAATGAGGTAGATTGGATGGAAATCTTTGGAATATTGCTGAGGCATATCCTAAAAAATACCCCTGAATCTGAAAGACAAAATAAAGTTACGAACACAAAAAGTTATAGCAGAGAAAAAAATACAGTATTTGATGAGTCCACATATAAATAATATAAAATGAATTATGCTATGTAGAAGAAACATACTGAGTGGTACATCAGTTTTCATGGTACAGAACTTTCTAAAGGAGTGCAGTAGAATGAGAATTATTCTATTTTGAATTTTCCACACTTGTTGATTTTTCCTCCAGTTTTTAGTTTAAAAGCTCCGCTATGACTTTTTACATTTTTAGTGCTAGGGATTCTGGTTTGTTTTGGTTCCTGTGGAGTCCTCTCTCTCTACACAGATTCTCCAACCCCAAGGGGTTCCCCAATCCCTGATAAGCCTAATTCCCTCCTTTCTAAACTATCCTCATATCATCATCTTACCTCATTGTAAGAAAAGAAAAAGGGAAGCAATGACATTTCAAATTGAGAGCGTTTATTTTGAAATTGTATTTTACTATAAAGTCAATGAGATATAACAATAAAGGTAAAAAGTCACAGGAAGCTTTCTGAATGTACGTTGCTTCATATTCAGAGTCCCCTGCGGTTGAGTGGTAAAAACCTTGTTTGCTGCGTGGGAGACCTAGGGTTTCATTCCTGGAAGCATATATACCTAGAGACATTGAAGTATAGAATGTCTGAACTCAGTCTGGCTTTTGGATTCTGTCTGAATGGTTAAAAGTGGGGATGGGAAGTCTGCAGACAAGGTTCCTTGGGTGAATTTGATATCTTTTATTAGACCAACCCAAATAGTTGGAGAATAGTTATTAAGCAAGCTTTCGAGTTCAAAAACCCTTCGTCAGGCTAAGGAAGTTTCAGCAGTTGGTGTGTGCTCTTCCTGGATGGAATGGAAAGTAAAGAAGCCAGGGGCTGGGCTGGGGAGTCAGTTGCCAAGCAGATTATAATGTATCAAAAATCTATGTCTATGTTTAGTCCATGATCTCTAGTATCCAGCAGGTTGATGAAATGGAGCTCATAGGCTCGTCCCTGGGAAGTGTTGTGTACGTTTCCCTTGAGGATCAGGACTGAGAGATTGGAGAGAGAGTGGCCCTCCTGTGAGAAATGTGTCCCCACCGGTAATTGGGTGTTTCTGTCTTTGATGGATTTTCGGTGTGCATTTTTAGTTTCCAGGAGGTTGATGAAGTGGAGTTCATAGACTCATCTCTGAGAGTGGTTTTCTTGTGAGAAATGTGCCCCTGCTGGTAATTGGGTATTTCTGTCTTTGATAGATTGCCGGTGTACGTTCGTTCTGGTGCACATTTGTTGTTTGGTCTTTCCTACGTATTTTCCATCAGGGCATTTGGTGCATTGGATGAGATATATTACATTTCTGGAGGTGCAGCTGTAAGATTCAGGGATGCTGATGGCTCTGTCATGAGGTGTAGTAATTGTGGGGGCGGTGGAGATATGTTGGCAGGTTTTGCATTTCTTGTCATGGCATGGTCTGGATCCTTTTGGTGTGTTCTGGGCTTGAGGAAGTTTGCTTCTGGTGATGAGGTTAGCAAGGTTCGGTGCTTGTTTGAAGGCTAGGATGAGTGGCTCTGGGAAGATCTTTTTAAGAATAGGGTCTCTTTCTAGGATGGGTTGCAATTTTTGGAGGATTTTCTGTACAGGTTCAAGGGAAGGGTGATATGTCATAACCAGCGGTGTGCAATTTGTGGGGGGGTTTCTTCTGTACTGCAGCAGTTCTTCACTTGGTATCCAGGTGGCTCTTTCAAATGTGCGATCTATCTCTCTGGACAAGTGTCCTTGTTGGGTGAAAGTCTTTTTAAGATTGGTGAGGTGGCAATCCCGGGTGTTCTCTTCAGTACAAATGCGGTCGAATCTGAGGGCTTGGCTGTACATCACATCTTTTTTGGTGTGTTTTGGGTGATTGCTGGTTCTGTGCAGATATGTACGTTGGTCTGTGGGTTTCTTGTATACTGTGGTTTGTATTTTACAGATGGGAAGTCTGGGCATTCCTCCATACTCCTGCCTAGGTGTACATGTCAACAGTCTGGGTGACCTCTCACACCTACACCATGATCCACAAGTATCAACTGCTGTCTACTACTACTACTTCATATTCATATTTCAGAATGGCATTTACTGTTGCTTAATGTCTTGACACACATGCACACTCAGGAGACATCAACATAGGAATGACATTTTTCTTTCTTTTCTCCTCCTCACTTTCTTTCCTCCTTTCTTTTCCATAGCTAGGAATTTCTTTTCTTTTTCTCTGGAGGTGATGGGAGTAAATATGGGAGAATAACCTTTTTCCATCTGTGCCTCCAAGCCCCTAAAACATAAGGCATTACCAAGGGGACAAATCTTCCCATAGGAAGAGATAGGTAGGTAGTGGAACCTTTCCTTGGACAATTTATTCTTCTCCGAGAGGCATCACTAATGCTTCTGATTAGTGGGGATCTTTGACCACCAAAAGATCTTCAGGCAAGCAAGAAACTCCCAAGATGTTCTTGTCCTATCTGACATGTCATTCTAGTAAAACAAGAAAAGTAGTAGCTCCAAGGAAGGAGAAATCTCTTTATACCTAATAAAGCAGATTCCAGAGGGACTTGTAACTGTGGTTTAATCAGAGTTTTGCTTTAAACTCTACATAATATCTCTACTTTGCTGGGTTGACAACAGCTACAGGCCTTTCAGATCACTGGTTCCACAGATGTAGCTTTTTTGTCTTTCTGAGGGCCTGCTTCTTGGGTGACCTTTTAAGTCTTTGGATATTAACTATTTATGAAGGCAAGACACTGAATTGACCTAATATGGCAATTCCTGTATTCATATATTGCTATTTTATTAAGTCACATACTTCTGTAGGGCTACTGGCTCAGCACTGTGGTTGCTATCAATTCAGAGGCTTGAAAGATTCAGTCATATGATAATGGCAGGCTATATGATTCTTGTAAAGTTACTGGTTCAGTAAAACAATCCCCAATATAAAGATAATATGTCTTTGCATGGTAATGAATCTTTCTCTTCTAAGAGATGCCAACCAATCCATTTTTACATTTACATGTACCAAAATGATGACGCAAACCTTCCACAACAAGGAATTTGAATAGTATTAATCTTCATTTCTAGATTAATGAAACCTGAAATTCAAGAAAGTATAAAGCAGGGTGCTATACTTGATATGCATTTTCATTCTGAAGATGCATACATGTACCAAAAACGGATGCATTGAAAGCTCTTCAAATATAATTTAATTTTATCAAAACCACAAATATGTCAAGGCCTATTAAACCTTTCTATTATATACATTTTAATCTACAATGATAGCATTTTTTTTCCAGTTAGTTTATACCTTTTTAACTTGGAATATCAAGAGATAAAATTTCTAACCAAGTTTAAAACCAGTTTCTAGTTTCTTATCCATTTTCTTAGTTTCTACACTCAGTATCTTTTATTTGTCTGCAAACGTCATGCAAAACTATGATGCTGCAATATAATAAATCATCATAATTATTATAATGGTTTAAACTAGAGTCACATAGAAGATTTTGCACTGACAGCAAAACTTCCATAAAACCACATGCTTGATGGTTCTGTGAAAAGTATAAGAGCATTCATTGTAACCTTGATTTTGCTGCTTTTGCTGTTGTTTGTTTGATTAAAATTTTAAGCCAGTTTTGCATTCTTGCAATCACTAACTTTCTGTCTCACAATATATAATCATAATTTCCAGATAGATAGATAGATAGATAGATATCTCTCTCGATATCTATAGATAGACATTAGGGCTGTGTGAAGCTTTGGTCACTGATTTGATTCAGTGGAGATTCGGCCCAAATCAGTGGCCGAATTTCCAAATCTAAATTGAATCAGAGCCTTTAATCTCCCTGAACTGAATCAGAATTCTCTGAATTGATTCAGAAAGATTCAGAAAGATTTAATGATTCAGACATAGACACAGCTGTTTTTTCTACATACCTCAAGGTACCAGGTGTGGCTCGTGAATGCTGAGATGCTGGGGCAGATGGAGCATCCCACAGGAGCTTGAGGGGGGGCCCCCAGCATGATCGGCAGCAGACCCAGAAGTGGACCAGAAGCACTTCCAGTCCACTTCTGGGTCCACCGGGGAGCACACCAGGGGGCCCCCTGTGCCCTCCTCTGGCTCAGCAACTGGTGACTCCTGGGTCTGGGGGGGCCCCTGGGGTCCCCCCCCACAACTAATCACCGAGTTTGGGGGATATGGGGGGGCGGGAAGCATGCTCCCTGGCAGACCCAGAAGAGGACCAAAAGTACTTCCAGTCCACTTCTGGGTTTGCTGCTGAGCATGCAGGGGGCCCCCCTGCACTGCTGTGGGATGCTCCATCTTCCCCATCATCACAGCATTCACGAGCTGGTACCTTGAGGTATTTAGAAAAAGCATTTAAAGCCATGCCTATATCGAATCACTGATTCTCTGAATGAGCATTGAATCTTCAGATTTGGATTCAGCTGAATCAAAACGGGACAGTGATCTGAATCAAGGAATCGAAGCACTGTCCCTGATTTGGGCTGAATCCAAATTGAATATGGCCCATTTTGCACAGCCTGAATAGATATAGGTAGATACATTGTTGCAGAAATTGTCTATGACTATGTCTATGTTGGAATGTTTAGTGCTTGGATTTATAAATGGATACTTGTAATTTCAATGGCTGAAATTAGACCTTGATGTTTTTGACTACAGTAAAAAATTCACACATATGTAGGCCTTTACTTTTGCAGAAGTTTAAAGCAGTATGTCTTGTTTAGTTTACCAAAACAGAGTGGTTATAATCATTCTATGCAAGTACCTCTTTGGGGAAAAAATTAGAGAACCTTTTCAGGGTGAAAGTCAACAGTGGCATAAGGTCAAATATATAAAATCTTCCCTCAGATAAAATTAGACGATTTTTAAGTACCAGAGAAGTGATGTTTTAGACCAGCCTTTGGTGGCTCGTTACCTGAATCTTTTCTAGATTGACATGTCTAAGTTTATTAAAGAGATGGTATGGTAGGATATTGAATTGTGGAACACTAACCCATGTGTATGAAATAGAATCATGTAATTGTGGTTCCCAAATTAAGGTATAAAGTTAACTACGCTGTGAAAGCCATCTTTCAGTCACTTGTCTCAGGGCTTTGCTGGTAACCTACTGGGGCCAGAAAGGATTCTCTCCTCTTCTTATTAGTGCCTTTGGATTCTGAGATGAGGGGAAGAGAAGGGTAACTTTTTTTGAGGCATTGAGGTGCTGGCCACAGTTAAGGCTGCAAGCATTTGACTAAGCTGTGCTGATGCTCGTTCTGGTATTAGAGACCCAGAGACTCCTGACTACAGGAATTTGCTTTTCTACTCAGGGTCATACTGGGTGCATCTATACATTTAATTCCCATGGCATGTTAAAGTTCAGCACAGTTTGTGCCAGATTTAACACCTTCCTGCATTGTGTCTATATGTGTACCTGGAATCACAGGAGTTTGAAGTGGGGTGGAGCAGCCCTGGGTTGGCAGCAGGCTTGCGGGGTCAGCCCTAGGATCCAGGTCATGCCATTGAATAGCAGAGGGACTGACTGGGGCATTAAAGTGTCCAAAGACCAGACCTGTGTGTCTAGGCAGCAGGCAGAGGTCTGACAGGGTGCACTTTATGCCTGGGTCAGCATTTACATATACTTAGATGCAGTTATTTTTGCCTCCATAAGATACCACTGTCCCCAAGACAGTACTATCTTATAGTGGCGAAAATTAGTTTGCTGCAGCCTAATAGCATTGCACAGGTAGACTGTGATGCTTTACATCACAGCAAATTAATCTGTGTTAAACATGCATGTAAATGCACCCACTGATTACTAAATTTGAGATCAGGAAGGAATTTTTCTTCTAGGCCATATTAGCAGAGAATATAGGATCCACATTATATTCCATGTATTATACTTTGTTTTGTTTTTTACATTTTAGTTTTTGAAATAATACTAATGATTTGCCCTTGATTGAGAGTCCCTGAAATATCTAAGAGAGGGACCCTGGAAATACAATTTCACAAGTAATCGGACAATCAGGCAGTCAAACAGACAGGAAGTGTACAAAAAATCAGTCATCAGTACATATTGTTGTACTTGCCAAGATTCATATTTTGCCTTAGGTTCTTCAGGGTCATACCCATGCCTTCTTATTTATTAATATGGTGACAACAGGGCTGTTTCATTTTTGGGAACCATTGGAATTTTATGGTTGGTGGCACTTTGTCGTGCAGATTACCTTATGACTAGCACTTTACAGTTGTCAGGTATAAGAGAAAATTTCAATATAGAAGCAAAAATAGTTAATAGAATATAACTATAATGTATTCTACAATTATTTTTGTCTACACCTTTACTGAATTTTGGAATGTTTTATAAACTATTTTTCTTAATGCTATATTCAAACAGACATGTAAAAACATTAAATATTAACATCTGTACCTCCCTACCAAACTCAGAAAGAAGTTACCTTCCTAAGAATTGTTACAAAGAGGTAATAAATTTATTGATGTCAATTTAGGTTTAAAGATGAATATTAAAAAATATTATTTTGAAGCTAAATAACTTATTGGAAGTAGAATTAAAACAATAATAAATAGTAATGCAACTAAAAGAAAATCTCAGTGAATATAGGGATGACTATGAGAAATAATTAAACTTTTAAAGATATTATGAGAATTCTTTCAAAAAAGAACAAGAATGGGTATCACACTGTTCAATATATATTGAGAGAGCATACTTCCATGAGCTTAAGATGCAACCAAAAGTAATAATCAAGAGCTTAATTAAATCCAATTAAGACCACAAAGAAGTGGGCCTTGCATCTCCATTGGAACTATTTTGGAAGAATTATATCTTTCTGAATAAAGGAAGTAGAAGAACTCTGCCCCTAACTTTCAGCTATAATGGATTACCTTTCCCATAACTCGTCACTTCATCTCAGAAAATGTTGGGAGCTGCGGATGTTAAACTTCCAATTTTTAAAGCCGCCAACTCACCCAGAGCTCCCAAGATATCTAGCTGTGGTGGGGAGCCAAGTTCCTAAAAAGCTCTGAGACACAAAGATTAATTACAAGCTTTTAAGCCTGGAATCCAACCTTCAATATTAGTTTGGAAATTTTGAGGTGGAGGACTGTGGTTATTTTTAAACATTTTTGGGAATGATTTTTTTTTCAAGATACTGGAATTCCTATGAAACAACAATATTCCCCTGGCCTGACCTTAGTCTTTGGTTGTGCCTTTATCTCTTCTTTTCTGTGCTTGGGGGAAACAGTTAAGTCTGAGAACTGAAAGTCTTGGGCTTAATATCTCGGTGAACCATAGCTTTTATTCTGCAGGCTGTCAGAATAGTTGAGACAATAGCCTCATCTGGCCTTTAATCCGAGGAAACCAACATACTTATATAAATAATAACAAAACAAGACAAAGGAATTGAGCAAAAAAAGTCATGATTCATGAGTAACTCCAGCCTTCTAGACTTGCCACAAAACCTTACTGAAACTTTTTCTCACTTTATTTTTCTATAAGAAGAAAAATCCTAGATAAAGTTCAGGAATTGTTATGTGGGATCAGTTCAGTGACCCATACACATTTTTGTGCACTTTTATTGGTTGTTGTCAGTAACAGGTGATTTAGATTCAGAGGAAGTCTATAAGAACTCTTGCAGTGGGCATTTTGGAATAACCTCTTTATAAGAAAAATTTTCTTCTAAGTTTCTCTATCAGCTACTAGTTTATCCCCTGAAATGTGAACAATTTTCCTTTCCTGTGATACCCACTTGCCTTTAGCCTTTTTTTTTTCTTTTAATTTGCTGCAGATCCCATGAATATGCAAAAATGCTAAGGAACTAATAACTGTCTCAACTGGCACACAGGCAAAAGGTCCAGCTTATTGCAAGATAATTGTACAAGTGTTTGCTTGACTTTTCAATAGATAAGGTTTAAGTCAGCGGGAAGTTCTGCCTCATGGTATCATCATTTTTATTGCCGTAAATATGATTAATTCAAGGGTGACTAAAATACAGCCTCTCAGCTAGATCTGGACCATAGAGCCATATCATCCAGCCTGTGGGGTTTCCTATAGGTGTTTGAAATGTGACCATTTATGTAATGTAACCAGTCGTTAATGCTGATGCCACTCAGTCTGTCACCAAATTTGTGGACCTGAGGGAAGCTCTGGGGGCCAGATCCAGGGCATAGAGCTGTGTTATCCAGCCCACAGGGCCAGAAATGTAATAGTCCTGGAAGGGGCAGCAGCTACTACAGCTCTGGGAGCCACAGCAGTTGTTGCTGCTGCCAGACTCCAGCCCCTGGGGCCAAATGACATGCTCTGGAACCAGCTCACAGCCTGGCCCCATGTTACTCATCTGGTCTGCAGGGCTGAGGATGAGTTGGGCGCTGCTGGTTAGCTGGTCAGTGGTGGTTAATGCAGTGGCAGAAAACTGCATATATACATACTGGGTGCATCTACACATACAATTAAGGTGGAGCAAAAAACTCAGGTGCAGTTTGTACCAGAGTCAATGGCTCCCAGGCATAGTGTCTACACATGCGCCCAGGACTGGAGCATTTTGAGCCAGGGCAGAGCAACCCCAAGCTGGCAGGGGTTCAGCCCTGGGCTCTGGGGTGGTGGCAGGAGGCAGCAGAAGGGCTGGCTGGGGCATCAGGGTGCTAAAGTGTGGGATAAGTGGCAGGCAGCCCCTGCACTTTAGCATCCTCATGTCCCAGCTTGCCCCATCACTGTTTACATGAGTACTATCATATGGCAGTTCATTAATTTATTGTACTCTAATACCAGTGCACATGGATATGGTGATGCTTTACTGAGGAGCTAATTAGTCTACAGTAAAGCTCATATATAGAGGCAGCCACTGACTCTTCAACAGTTTTAAAGCAAATGCTAAATATTTTAAATAGTTTGTTCAAAATATTTATCCAGCACCTCACAATTTTTAAATAAATCCATTTAGAAAATACAGACATAATTTTCATAGATCATTCCTAAATTAAATATTATTTCCTGTTCATACTAGTGTTCTATGCAATTTTCTTACTTTTGGTTCATGTACCCCTAACCGGGTGAACATTTTTTTTTTTCTTAAGTTGCCTTTAACCCTGCTGTTTAAGAAGGACAAAGACAACTTCTTAAAATTCTGCCTATGTACTTGGGAAATGTCACTTGTTTGGCAGGGCTCCCAAATAGTAGCACAGCTTGATTCCCCTGTGCAGCTTTACACATAGTAGACCTGACATCAGGAAGCTCTTTCCATGACAGGCATAAATTAAGCTGAAACTCAGTTGTAGACTTATGGATTATGTTTTAAAAAATGTACAGTCAGGAATGCAGAGTCTGATTCTTTAGCAAGTCAGCTTTTCTTTTCTGAAACTCTTCTTAATGTTGGATCTGTTGAAAAAGATTTTTTTTTTTTTTGGTTATGCAGTTATTGAATGGAAGCTGAGAAGTGTCTTACTGCAGATGACTCAAATTTTTGGCAGCACCATGGGTTTAGAGTTTGAAGTTAGGCTTTGCACATGTTGAGAAACTGCACTGAAAAGTGTTTTCAAAATTTTCAGTAAAAAGATGAATATCCTGTTTTCTTAAATATAACTGAGAAGGGTTAAAATAGAAATTTGACACGACTTTTTCATTCACTGCTGTTAAGTTAATTGACCTTTTAAAATGGAAAATTGTCTGTGCCAAGGAATAATATAAGACATGTTTTAAAATGATAAAATATTGCTTGCTTTATGTTTAAGGTTAGTACAAATGATTGCTGTAATAAAGGGATTGCCAAACCTGAACACTACACATCAGGATAATGGGAGAGAGAGTGAACCCAACAGTCAGAAGCAACATAAAAACTACCTTGATTCTTTTTAGGAACTACAGGTACTCTCTCTTCTACAGCAGTGCCTATCTGTCTTTTCATACATAAACTTTATATAACAGTATGCTTTTGTAGATCATTATTTGATTTAAAGTGAGTTAATTTAGGTAAAGCAGAATTCCGTTTCTCTAAATGGAGGTTTTCTAGCCATCTACTTAATGTTTTTTGGCTCAGCATAATTCAGCGGTGTAAATCTCTGAGCATAGAATGAGCATGCACACTTATATATCTATATACACACACATAGCTCAGGTAACAGTGTACCTGAGTGTAAATATTATTAGAATGATAGAGAGAGTCCTGTACGCTTCTAGCTGAAATAAGTGAAAGGTTAGGTCACTAGTGAGGGAATCTGGGGACCCAGATTCTAAGGCTTGCCTGGCTAGAGGGGGTCCCTAGCCACCACAACATAAGTTAAGCATTGTCCAGGCCCATCTCCTATGCTCCTGTTTACACTGATACATTGTCCCTTATGTGGAAATTTGGAATGCTGTGGGGAAATTTATTCAAGGCTCCAACCTAAAGCCTAGGGCCTCATCCCTCTAATGGCATCATCCATCTCACTATGCTAGCCATTCTCCAGCTCACTACCTTTCTCCTGGACTCACTCAGTGGCTTTTCAGGAGGTTGGTTTCAGGAAGTTAGCTAGAGAGTGGGCCTGTGGCAGAGTGGTTAGGGACTACACCAGGCAGTCAGAGAGATTCAGGTTTAAATCCAATCTCGATGAAGAATGGCCATAACTCAAGACTTCAGTTTCCAGGACAACTGCCTTAACTGCTCAGTTATTGGAACTAAGGGGAAATCCTTCACTCTGTCCAATAGTTGCTAGCTATGGGGTTTGGCTGTCTACATTTTCCAGAACTGGACACTGGTACATCTCTGCAGTGTGTTCAATGCATAGCTATGTGTATACTTAGGAAGTACATTACATCCTGTGCAAGCTTATTCTGTGTGCATGCTTGTCCACAGTTACATATCAACACTATAGTGGTAACAGAATTGCTACCTCTACATAAGTGTTATTTTTGGGGCTAAAAAACTGTCATTTAGACACACAAGAAAAATAAAAATTTACTTATAGCATTTAATTTTCTCATTCAAGCTGAAAATGAGTAGAATAGCATTTGAGAGCACCTTTTAATTATTTTTTCATAAATTATACACATTTCAACATAAATATATAAAATGGTTGGGGGACAAATAGTGAAGGACAAAACAAAATTTTAGAGAGGATGCTTTATTTTATTTATTTTTCCTGCAGAAAGGTCAATACCATGCCCACAGCTGGAGATGAGCAAAACTGTGTTTGTTAAAGTATTTCATTACCAAGTCCTACCAATGGTTTAGAACTGAGGCCAATGACTGATGTTTCTTTATACCATAAAGTTTTGTATTTAAAGAATGTGGATTTGACATTTTAGGGGAACGGTGTCCTCGTTGGTCTTTGAATCTTTTCAAAATAATAGCATCTTAGGAGACCGGATAAAGCTGTAGGAGTCCAGCTGAGGTCAGAATTTAACCTGTAGTCTAAGTGGGTGATTACTGTTTTATTACACAATTCTTGCAATTCCACTTGAATTTTAAATTCAATGCAATTAACCTTTATGTTTTGTGACATTATACAGATAAAGGTGACACAACAACTTTGGAAAGGAAATATGTTAGCTGTATATAAATAGTCCTTTAGCATTTGATGTGGTAGGGGCCAATGATGCAAATTGTCTAGCAACGTGCACGTGCAGTGCCTGGAGTTCCTTCATTGCACAAAACAAATAATATCAAGAAGTTAGGATAACTAATTCTAGTAATGAGATCATTTTCTATTTTGTTGAATTAACATACTTGCAGTATAAGCCTCTTGTAGCTTTGATATGTGTTTAGGTTTCCTACAAACTAGCAGACTGCTTTAAACTCTCTTTTAAGTTATTATTTAACTAGGGATTTGCGTGGGAAGCTTTTAATATTTGGTAATAAGTATGTACTTCTACAGAAGCTAATTAAGCATTTGTAAAAATTCTTTAAACCTGATGAATCATTTTTAAAAAGGGAGAGAAATGTATAAAATGTATAGCCAAGGGCTTCTGTGAAACCTTTAATTTTATGTCCAAAATTTTGAACCCTCTATCATTAGCAGGAAAAACCATTTTAAAAATCTAAACACCTGATTGCATTCTCAAGTCAAGCCACAACAAATCTGAATTCTGTCATTTGTACCTATACCCTATTGTTCTGTGGTTTTACACAATTTCTCTTTGAAGCTAATTTACAATCTATTGTTGAAAGTTTAGGCTTTTGAGCTAATATAGTATTAGGATGTCTAAGATTTAATACACATAGAACCAATCAGATCCTTAGTTATTGCTCATAGATGGAACATTACGAACATTAGTAGAATTTCACTCTTTTTACACCAGTTGAGGGTTTCATTTAGTAATTCTTGTGTTCTGTTTTTGTGCTTTGAAATTCTAAACTCATGTTCCCAATGTTTGCTTCCACTTGCAATATTTCTAAAAAAGACTATGGGAGCTTGAACATGTGACATCCAGACAATGTACATGTGACAGAAAATCCCCCTTCTGTAGCTTAATGGCGTCACAATTTACCTGTACATGAATTTTTGGAAATATAAATGAATTTACATCACCACAAACTAAACCACATCCCAATGTTATTTAATTTGCAATGATGTAACATTGAACAGTGCGGCCGTTAGTCTGTCACGTGTGCATGGCAATTGACTGAATGTCATCTAGTGAGCTCCTTTGTCCACTGGGTGTGACTGTAATTTTTATGTAGTGAGACCCCTTGTCCACCAAGTGTCACTACAATTTGCAGGTATTTGTGTGTAATGAATGTTTTATGACAACAGGTGTAGCTGCAGAGCCCGGCATGAATCAATCTTCTGCTGAATAAACAATTCAAAGACACCAATCTGTTGTTGCTGCCACCACACTTGGTGTGGTGGGTGTCCAAAGGGCCCCAAGTTGTGTTGGGGAGTTGCAAATCTGAGTGATCACAGGCTTTTTTGTAGATCAATTAGTGTCTGTTGTATGTGCTGCCTTCTCTATTATCAGGGATAATGTGGTGCATGGTATACCCTGATGCCCTCAGTGCTATTGTAGAAATGTCACACAGAGAAGCATGCTACTGAATGCTTGTCATCTAACTTGGGGTGAAAGCTGTGACTGGTGCTGTGAACCCACTCAATGGTTTAAAAATGACCTGTGCTAGCAAAAGTTATATCCTGTTCCCCTAGTTTGGGGTTCAGAGTTAATGCACAGAATTAATAACTAAGTGCCCACTTTATTTTTGGCTGTCGAGCATGGTTTTATTTGCAGTTAAAAGCGGTAAGTAGGTGCCCGGTCTCAGGATGGCAGATACTAGCCTGCAGGCAACATAACATTTTTTCCCCGGTGCACAGCCGCCCCTTTCCCCCCGCCCCCCCAAGCCAACCTGCAGTTCCAGAAGGGTGGACACTTTTTCTGGTTCATCTTGGTGACTGAGGTTTTAGGAGCAATCCAGACACAAAGCTTGTGCCTGCCCCACACCAGGGAGGGGGCAGGTGGGCTCCTGGTGGGTGGCCAGTCGTTCAGTTGGTTGGTCAGCCAGGGGCCCCCAGGTGAACACGGCTAATGTAGGTACTGAAGCACCATGAACAACCAGGGACAGAGGCCTCTGGGGTTTCCTTGCCTGCAGGCACATCGTCAACCCCTGCTGTGACTCACAGGGACTCCAGTGGAGAAGATAGTGGAAGGTCCTAATCATGTCACCTGCCACTTCCTCTGAGGAAGAAAGACTGCAGAGCTCAACCTCCACACCTGGTATGTGACCCTTTAAGTCACCTGTTACCTGAACAGACAGCTGTGATTAGGTGGGGCTGCAAGGTGAAGGGGGGAGGGGAACAACGTAAGACAGTGTTTTAAAGACATCTGGAGTTAGCGAGCATTGCAGGAAACTGAGGGAAAATCCACAGCAGGGAAGCACATCAGTGGCCACAGCAGGTGGGCACTTGTTTGCAACCAGTCAGGGCCTGCTACCACCCATGGCCAGGCATCCCTTCTCAATCATTTTGGGCTGACTGCTTCTTATCAACTTGCAAGATTCTCCATGAGCAGCTTTTTAGAGTGCTGAGCATCCTTTCCTTAATTCGCTCTATTTCCTGTATTTCTTGATTTTCAGCTTCACGTGCAATATTGCAGTCAAGGACATGCAAGTTACCATGGCAGGTTGCCACCAATGCATGAACCAACAGGCTTGTTAATGCCCTCAGGAACTGTGAGCATTGGCCATGTGAGATGGTCAAACAGCTTCATCTGGCTATGGGGAGATTCATGGCTGTTCAGTATGAAAAGAACTGCAACAACTCCAGGAGGCCAGGACCAGCTCCAGGATGGCCTACTGGCCATCAACGCCACTCCTGCCCCTGCCCCTGCCTCTGCCCCTGCCCCTGCCCTGCCATGAAGTGGAAGTGACTGGTACAGATCTGCACTGTGTCATCCACAAGTTCTTGGTCAAGCTCTGAAAGTCCACCTTAGAGCCAAGTTCTTCTACTTAGAAATTATTATTGCTTAGATTGTTTCTTTGTTTGTTTTGTCACAACTCAAGCACCATTATGGTAGTAAAATGAAATTCCTGTCATGTAGTAATTATGCATCGTAATCTTATAAAAGTTCTTCTGAGATTTGTTTAATTTTGTTTAATTTCTGGCTTGTAAATAAAAGTTTCTATTTGCTTTGTTCAATTTTTCACTTCATGTTTCCTCTGTTTAAGAGGGAGAGTGCAGGTGGGGTGGGGAGGTATGTTTGCTAGGTTGTAGAAGGGTGGGGTGAGTTGGTTTGCTAAATTGTATTGGCAATTAGAATTTTATCAAGCCTGCCTGGCTATTTTTGAAGTTGTTCTGATCTTGAACACTGTCAATCATCTGGTTCAACTTCTGACCCCTAATAAGCTTGATGCACTCAGAGGACCCACCCAATTTGCACTCCCGGCATTAATAAAATTCTAGGCTAGCCCACCACAACCCAGCCTTGATTTGGTTGCTGGTTCTTTCTCTGGTCATAATAATAAAAGCCTGAGTCTTGAAAGCCCCCATCACCCCCAAGATCTCCCTTTGGGTGAGGTGGCCAGGGAACGATGGAAAACTGTTTGCATTCAGAGGAAATGTTATGGGTGCAGTGCAGCAGTCCCAATTACTGCTCACCATTGTACCCGGTGTTATCCATATCCTAGGCAAACAACACCCCTCTCACTCCAGAGGTGGGTGTGTCCTCTTTCATTAGTGCAATGTGTCTTAAACAAGCCTGTTTTTCTTTAGTTTGGCTCACCTGCCCCCCAGAACCTATGCCTCTACAACCCTTCGCATGTCTACAGACAGGCATATAAAAAAAATCATTTAAATTTCACCAAAGCATTTATTTTACTGTCATTAGCCAAAGCAGAACCCAAATAATGCAGGGACATAATGCCCACTTCCCAATTTGCTACAGAAACATCAGCACAACACTGACAACTACAAACCCATTACTAGCTCTTCATCCCTCCCCCCCCGCCAATGCCCTCTCTGTCTCACCCTACCCTTCATCCCTAAAGCATTGTGGTGCTTTCCTTGTCCTGCTAGAGTAGGGGCACCCTTTGCTTGAAGGTACAGTGGCTGTCACTGAGGTTGTCACTATAGGGGGCTGATCATGGATAGGGGCACGCACAATGGATGTTGCATGGGTGGTCCGGGCAGGGGGCACAGCTCATGAATGGGTGCTGGGGTCATGTGTCGAAGGAGCTCTGTTTAAACTTGCCCTCCATTTGCCAACTCCAGGCAATATTCTGACAGCATTTATTGGCCAGGTCAAGGAATACCCTTGTGCTGGCCATGATGTACTGTTCAGTTGCTGCCTCTTCAACCTTTCGATACACTTCATGGAGTTCTTCCCACCATTCATCCATACTCATGATTCAGAGGCCATGATTCAGAGGCTGTACTCATGATTCAGAGGCCACTATCAAAGCCTGCATCATGCTTTCTCTTGACTGCTGCTCCCTACAGTAGTGTTCATGCATTTGCTCAGTTCTGGTCCATGCTGGTGTCCGTGCTTTGGGCACATGTCCCAAAATTCCAGCAGATGCAGTAGCTAGTAAAAGGAATGGAAAAAGAAAATGTCTTCATGGTCAAAGATTTTGTCCACACTCCCTGTAGTGGACAGAATATTGGTGATCACCAAGCAGTATTTCTGTTACTTGGTGAATGAATGGAGCCACCTTCAAAGGATGATTATACAGGAACTCAGATGTCTTTGCAGTCTACGAAGGAGCTCATTGTACATCTCTCAGCAGAACAAATTCCTGCTTCCCCCCCGCCCCCCTCCGCCCCCAGAACATTGAGAGAGGGCCCAGCATGTCCACCCCTATGTAAGTGAAACATTGCATGACTGCAAAAAGCAGACATATTTGTCTCTTACAAAAAATTAATGCCCCTCCTCCCACCTCACTACATTTTGCCCTGGTTCAAAAGTGGGACTAGAGCCATGTAATCCCTAGTTGTCCAAACTGATCTAACGTCCCTTCCCCAATAACTTACAAGTCCCTGGGCATGGATCCTCAGGCATCTCTGGCACCAACACCAATCTTTGTGTCTCTGGAATTTCTCATGTTTTACACAAATCTGGGGTCAGTACCACTGTAGAATCTGATGCATCCTCCTACTCTGGGCTATGCAGGAAAAACATCAGGAGAATGGGGTCATGGTCAAGACAACTTCATCTTGGTTCTCCCTGTCCTGCAGCTGCTGTGAATACTAGCCCTTTGCCTCTGACTAGTGGCCTGAAGGCTGCACAGTGCTGCCTACTGCAGTGGCAGAACAGTCTGTGGTCTCTTGCAGGCTAGGTGGTGCTGTGGCATCCTACAACCCTATCATGCTGAAAGATCGGAGGTAAGAGTCTCTTGCATTCTTCACAAGAATGCAGGACAGCTGCTCATAGAATGGGGCTGCTGTGTGTCATGCCTATGAATAACAATTCTGGTTCTTGGCCCAATGGAAAGAACATTTCAGGGCCTTCATCTTGCTGCTGCACTGTATTCAGTCCCAGCTGTGGCCACAATCCTTCATTTCCTCAGCAATGGATGCATAGACTGGCTTATTTAATTGATTTTCCAGTTGTGCCAGAACCTTTTGGTTCCCCCAAGTATGAATCAAATTTGCCAGTTCTTCCCTGGGCCCAGTTGAGGCCATGGCTTTGAGATGTATCTGGCTGCTGCTCCAAACCTGGCAGGCATGAATTGTTCTTCAGTGCCTCCACTGAGTAGTTTTTTCAGGGTCAAATGAGTTACTGAGAGGGGTTGCTCTACTGTGACCAGAGTCATGAGATGATTTCTGGCCCCAGCTGAAAGCAGTTATATAGGCATGTTCATGGAACCTTTTCATAAAGGTCTGACTTTCCACATATGCATACCTATGCAAGTGTGAACTATGTCTTGGTAATGGTACTCACACAAATCTCTTCATGCAACCAATCCTAACACTTTAGAAATCCATAGCTTGCCCCAAATTTTCCCCCAGATGCCCCATTGTCCTGAAGTATAATTCTTAATGTCTCATTGCTACACACACCACAATAATTTGGCTGGCAGCTTGCGATGTAGCTTGAAAGGAATTGCTGCTGGCCCTTCGTGCACACACCCCCTCTCCCCACAGCAGCATTGTCCAACCTATCAATCACTCATCTGTGTTCCTAGGGGTCTATTTGGTCTGGGAGAGAGTGGGGGATTTTGGGTTTGTTCATTCAGTCTTCTGCTCAGTGCTTGCCTTTTTACTGCTGAGCACTTGATGGATTTCAGGGGTAATCCCCACAACACCTAAAACCCGTTTTTACAGGAGTGGTAATTACAGGATCCTGGGATGTGTAGGGATTGAAATGTAAGCAGCAGGGTTGTTAATGCTAATCTACCTATTCAACAACCCTTAATTTGGGGTTTTGCCATTTCAGTGCTCTGCTCAGCACCTGCTTTTTTTTCCGCTGAGCACGTCTTGAAAACAGGGCGTAGGGAAATTTTGGACATTTGTGCCTGTGACTTTACTTCTTGGTTCTGGCACCTCCATGTCTGGCATAGGTCTTGATGTTCTAATGGGACATATACAAAAAGAGTGTGGGGACCTCACATTACCTTTCTTCTTTGGCCTCTGCCAGATTGGAGGTGCTTGCTGAGGTGATACTTCATGATGGGTCTAGCCTTTTTTCCACTAAGCACTATTATCTGCCATCCTAGGTGAATCACAGGTTTCTGGGGTAATTGTACAGCCCACATTTTTACAAGAGGGGAGGTTACAGGAACCTGAGATGTGTAGGAATTGAAATTTAAAGAGCATGGCTATTATAATGCTAATGACCCTATTCAAAAGCCCAACTTTTTCAACCCCTTTAGTGAAAGCAGGTGGTGCTCTGAGCAAAACAGTAACTGTTGTTTTCTGCATAATGAGATGGCTTTGCTAGCTTCTGATGGAATCTGTGACGAGAACCAGATGCTGTTGGATGCCCTGGAGATATCCATCCAGAGAATGGAGGCACTCGATAATGCAGAGATGCTGCTACTGAACACAATACAGGCTATGATGGGCCTTCTACAGAGGTGCCAATGCAGGATAGCAGCTTCTAATGCCTTGCTATACCAGTCTGTAGGACAGCACCATTGGTGCCTGACCTTTTAAGGGTTTAGAGCAGGTAGCAGGGCTGCTGGCAGGTGCAGGCCAGCCCTGATGAGGCAGTCACATGACTGCAGAAGGGCATTGTGATAGGAGGAGGGGGCTGAGAAGCTTCCATTTTGACTCAGGCCCTCAGGGAAGCCAGCAGTTTTCTGGCTGCAGCTATAGGGAGAACATTGCCCAGCTGGAACTGCTGTTCACAATATCTTGGCAGTAAGGGCAGGAGCTATGGGGATGGCAGGAGACTCATGGTCCTGGGGCATGACCGAAAACTACACCACACTGGGGAAGGATGGCCTGGTGGGACTGCCCACCTTGGGGTAGTTCCCTAAAAATGCCAAGTCAGTTTCCTCCCCAGTGAAGGGCAGGTAGGGGTGCTTTATAACCCCAGCCCCCACAACCTAGTGGGTAACCTGGCAAAGAGGTTGGTGGGACCAAGGGGGTCCAGAGTGGGGCAAGGAACCCAGAGTCTGAAAAAGGGTATGGAACCTAGTGAGGGGCATGGAGCCTAGCAAGAAGCAAGAAGCCCAGTGGCTCGGAGCCTGAGTGTGTGTGATAGACAAGGAGCCCAGTATGAGTGAGGCTGAAGTTAGGGGCTGGGATAGGGATAATATTCTGGATGCCATCTGCGAGGTATGGGACACAGTATAGGGGAGGTCGGAAGGGGGCACATAATGGGCAGCATCCCACACTTTTCAACAAGTAATGTAATAGCAAGATGTGGCAGGAGAATGAAGGCAGGCTGCCCTAGACAGGTGGACAGGCTGATGTTTCAGCTGACTTCAAGACAACCCCCTGTCACACAGTCAATGGGCCATGAGCTGGAGTCACAGAACTGAGAGGAAGCTGTGGATCTCGAGGCTGCCTGGGTTCCATGGATCAACCTACAGAACTATGATCACCAGGTCTGGGCCCATTCAAGCAACTCTGACTGGTGGGAACACATCATACTGCCAACTTGGGATGATCAGCAGTGGCTCAAGAGCTTCCACATGATCAGGGTCACATTTTTGCACATAGTTTTTCTACTGTCTCTGCACACTGAGAGCCAGGACACTGTCATGCATCACCCCATCACACCATAAAAGGGGGTAGCCATGGTCATCATGAAACTAAACACCCTCACCAGCCTCCACTTCATCAGGAACCACTTTGACATGGCGCCCTGCATGGCCGGGGTGGTGGCATGGGAGGTAAGCCAGCTGATCTAGGATGCCACAGCAAACATCTTCATCTGCCTTCATACACCAGGGAAGTTGCTGAAGACTTCAAGTCCATGGGGTTCCCTAACTGCGTGGGTGCATTGGACAGCACACACATCCTGTATCCCCATCCCAGGGTAGTTGTTTATTCACCAACAGGAAGGGATTTGCCTCAGTGATCCTTTAGACCATAATTGATCACTGAGGATACTTCACTAACATTTATACAGGCTGGGCAGGTGCATGTCTTTTGAAATTCACCATTGCCTGGTATGATAGAGAAAGGACAATATGTGCCCAAGGGCCCTGAAGCAGAGATCCGGGGTGTTGCCATGCCACCACTTAGAGCAGACACAGCTTATCCCCTTCTGTCCTGGCTCATGTAGCCATATGGAGGACAAGTTACTGACTGGCAAAAGATTGTATTCAACTACCACCTCAGCGAATGCCTGATGATTGTTGAATGCACCTTTGGCTGTCTGAAAGTATGGTGGAGGTCACTGAACAATGGCTTGAGGTAGAGCCAGAACACATTACGGCATTCATTATGGCAGTCTTCCTGATTCACAATATTTGTGAGACCATGGAGGAGGTTTATAGCGACTCCAGGTCTGAGGAAGTGTGGAAGGCAGTGGCCAGATAGGGCATGGGCAGGAAAAGCATAGTGCCACCTACAATCAGCATGCAAATGCTGGTTGGAGAGCCTTTGTACAGAAATGGCCACACATATTCTGGCTTCTGCAGATGGTGAAGGTGCTCTGTAGGCCACCAATCAATTAGTGCTGAATGCTGAACCATTCAGCAGTTACCACTGAGTGTTCCTATTAAGACACCTCTGACAGGTGTTTTTCTAAATAAACATTTTCAATGCAACACTTCCATCTGTCTCATAAGTACATTGTTTCCGGGGGGGGGGGGGGGGGAAGATGGAGAGGTTTTCCTTTGTTTTGTGTGTATGGGGGGTGAAATGCAGCAAAGACATCAAAATGCATTACCTATCACTGATTACATTAACTTGATGCACTATATGCACAGAAAAGCATTGCCTCTGCTATAAGACCAGCAGGAAAGGTTTCAAAGTTTAGAAGTGGCCACCCTGCTAAGCACAGTTTGCAGGTAGTGCACCCCTCCTGCCCCCAAGTTCACACTCAATTGTGGCTTGCACATGAACTGCTTAGTTTGGGGCAGAGTGGGGAAATGATGGGCAGGGAGGGGAGAAGCCACCCCTCAGGGCACTCCTGAGGCTGTCCCTTCTGTGCATGGCCCCACCCTTTAAGGCTCATGATTGGGTTCACAGAACTCCACTTGTTGGGTTCACAGAAAACCAATGAGCAAATTAATGGTGTTAGGAGGACAATTACACCAGAGACAGTTGAAAAGGGATGTTTTAGAGCTATAGGGTGAGGGAGCACAGGGGTTCCTCACAGTAGCTGGTGGCAAAATCTGGGGATTTTTGCTGTGTACGCAAGACCTAGGTTCTGCAACGGTTGCAAGTTTGGTCACTCTTTCCATGAGGGCTCCCCTCCCACCAGAGGACACCCCACCCCATGGTCAGGGACTTGGCATTTATTTCCTCTAAACCCCCGCTCAGCTGCTGCCTCCCTGCAGCATGGCCTTCCCTGCCCCCTCCCTCCCTCTAGCCATCCTGAGTGCAGCCTGGCACTGCTATGTGACCACTGCACACAGAGGCTGTCTTGGCTCATACCCTACATCATCTGCTCAGGGATTGGGACCCCCTATGAGATAATTTAGGGAACATATGATCAGAGTTACAAATAGTGCACCACAGCACTCCAATATGTGTGGAAAGACATATATAAGAATTTCACGGGATCAGGTTTGTGTGCATATTATAAGCAATAGGGGAATTTCAGTGTCCTGTTTGTAGCGGTGGTTGTTTGAGTGAAATTTAAAAAAAGGCAGATTTACACATTAAATAAAGCATACTTGGTAACATAGAAATAGGAAAATAAAAATAAGATAAAAATTAAAATAAAATAAGAATAAAAATTAAAATATTGGTGAATTCTTTTTAAGTATTAAAATCTTTGTAAAATATGTGTAAAAAGTAATGAAATTAATGGAATTAATGAAATGACACTTAATTAAATGATCTAAATTAATTAAATTGCAGCACTAGTGGTCATCTGTACATATCAGTTTTCTGTGAGCTATAGGCTGCAATATAATATGAAGAGATCAGTGGGGTGGATTGTTATGTACTGCCCCCTACAGTAATTTGCTGTGAATACTGCACTGAGGATTTCATGAGATTTAAGACCAATTACATGTACACAGTGATGGAAAAATAAAACCCACTGTTTCAAAATAGGGGGCATAGAATGCAACCCTGAAGGACGAAACCCCTATCATGTATACAAGCACCCCATAAGTCTTTCTGTCTACATTTACATATTGAATTATGCAGGCACAGTAGTAACTACATAGATCAGATATAGAGGTTTAATAGTCCAGTCTAACCTAAATCGTTTATATCTGATGCCACATCAATCCAGATCTAGGCTGGGTTCTGCCATTTTTAAACCTGTCTCTGTGTGCTGAACTTCTGTTCTGTTACAGGTTTAGACTAGTTTCTCAACATTTTATACCAGTTCATGTGCAATGTCTGTACCTGGCCAGAGAGTTGTAACCTACTTACCTTAAAAACAAAAAGTGGGTTAAGATGGGAACTGGGAACTGGACAGGAGGAAATGTACCTCAAACAGCTCATTTCTATCTCAGGCTTTACATATGTTGCCTCTAACAAGATTATTCTTTTTATAGCAAGGGTGAGCAAAATGCGGCCCATGGGCTGGATGCATCCCACCAGGCCACTCTATCCAGCCCACAGGGCCCCTAAACGTTTAGAAAATTAATATTTATCTGCTCCTGAATGCCTGTCATCCGACCCTCAGTGGCTTACCAAAATTCAGTAAGCAGCCCTCTGCCCGAAATAATTGCCTGCCCCTGTTTTATAGGCAGGAATAACAACTCCTGTCAGAGGCTGTTTGCTCACTACTGCACCTGTGGAGAAAATGCCTGTAGGGTAGTTCACCACTATGGTTTGATTTGCTGTTGTTCCAACTCTCCAACAATGCTCCTCCTCTGCCTCTGCCTCATGCCTCTCCTTCCCCGCATTATGAACCCTCAATACCTTTCACTATTAGATAATTCACCATTTCTCTTGAGGTGGAAATTTTACAGAATTTACTGTAGCCAGTTCCTTCCCATAGGTCTGGCAAGCAGAGCCATCACTGTCCATTACACATAGGGTACAGTCCTCCCTCAGGGGCGTAGGAATATTGATAGCATGGGCTCACAGAAACTAGGTGTCCAGGTTCTGATGTCCGGCTCTCTATCTGTCTTAATCACCTTTCTAGATTACACACCCATATAAAGTTTGCTCAGAATCTTTTCTTGATTTTTTTCAGAGTGATTTGCAAGAAGAAAGGAACTATAATTTATAGCTGTCACTCATTGCCTTAGAGAAAGGAAGAATCCTCCAGTATATCCCTCCGTGATTGTCTGAGATTTCCTTTTTCTCCAACCCCAGGCTAGCACTAAGGATTCTGCACCTTGTCAACCACCTGAGGGAAAATGGTACAAAAGCTTAATTCTTGTGGTTACTGGAGCAGAGAACAGAAACATCATATCCCAATATGCCTGTAGGAAAGTGTAACAAAGTCATTGTGGAGGGGAGGCGGAGGTGGGGCAAGGGAGGAAGAGAAGCGGGCATTGGAAACATCACAGTCATATTCCTGAGCAACACTAAGTCCTTGCTAAGATTTTGCACTGACTGTATCGCATGCGTTATAAAACTTTCAGATAATGCGTTTTTTCTTCATTATTGAAGTAATCTTTTTTTTGTTTTTCTTCTCATTAATCTTTCTAATTCTGGTGCGTTAACTTTGAATCAAAATCCCAAATTTTATGGGTTATTTTTAATAAAATAAATTCTAGTTTTAATAAGTCTCCTGCAATCTGGTCAGTACATTGCACTATACAATCATTTCTTCGAAATGTAACTACTTATAGTATTCTTCATCGGTGTATTGATCTTAATAAAATGTTTACTATTAAGATATTACCTTAGGCACACACAGTGGGTGTGTGCTTAATTAACTCCACAGTAAAGTTTCACTATCTACATGTGCAGCCCTATTAAGTTGCAGAATTTAAGTAATTAACTCTGCCTCATGTTAGTACTTGTAAATACAAGTACTGTCCTGGAGTGGAGTTCTTTAGTGCACAGCAATGCATGGGTACACTGTTGAGGGTTAGCTGGGGCATGAGGGTGTTTCAGTGATTGGCTCCCTACCAGTTAGCCCTGGACTGGAGCACCCTTGTGCCTCAGCCAGCCTCTCTGTAGCATGTTAAGCCAGGTCGGAGAAGCCCCAGGCTGGCAGGCTGACACCCTGGGCCCCCTGTCAGTGGGGGCTGCTCTGACCCAACTCAATGTGCTGCAGTCCTGGGGACATGTGAAGGTGCAGCACCTGGGAAGTACATTATTTGCACTAATTTCATGTGCAAACAAACTTAGTATGAATGATACAGGATGAAAGAAATGAAGATGAAGTCTAAGATGGATGGACTAGAAGGAGCAATACACACACATTTTAAGGATGGTGGACGGTCAAGTGAAGAGCTACATTTTATGAGTTCCAATAGGGATGGTGGCCAATATTTTTGTCAGGCATACCACAAGTTAAATGTTGCCACCCCCACAAATGCTTATCTCCTTCCCCTGCCCAATCTGCTGCTCTGCTTTCTTCTCCTTTCCCCATATGCCACTGTACTTTCTGCCCCCTCCCCTATATGCCATATGCTAAAGAAGTGGTGCAGGCAGGCATGCATGCTATAGGTGTATAACCTTTTATCTAGAGGGAGCATTTAAATCTGTTTTTGTGGACCAGATTCCAGTATATTTGGTACTAAATGGGCACATCTTCACATTCATTAATGCACCTTAGTTACTGCACGTTTACTTTAGTACCTGCTTAATGAAGTACTAACTAAATGCTCAGTAACTAGAAGTACTGTGTGGTCATGCTGGCACACAGTTATTTTGTGATACTTACAGTGAATTAGCCTAATAATACACAATAGGCTATTAGCACAGTTTTTAACCACAATACTACTGTGCAATGTTATTAGGCTAATGCACAGTAAGCATCTCATATAGAAGCACCCAGTAAGGATGACCCAGTTGATATGGAAGTGGTTCCTAGAGCACTGAGAGGTAGAAACCATAAACGTGTGGCTAAGAGTAACATAATATAATGAACATTTGTATTAAAAGGAAAGAGGGTATTCAATAGAAGGTAGATCCCTCTAGAAATCTCTGGTTCAAAGCTTACTCTGTATAGCGTCCATTTCTTCTACTGTCCGAGATAGTATGCTGTGCTAGATGGACCATGTACAGCACATAAGTTCAATATAATAAAACAACAAGCTTTGTACATGCTGACTCTATGGCAGAATCTGGCTTATTGTGTTTAACGTGATCATTTATTGTTCTTCAGTCCATGCAACATGTTACCACATTTTCTAAAACCTAGATGTATGTGTCTAATATACTGAGATGTTGTTATTTTTTATATATGAGCTCATGATTTTTGTTGCCAAACAAGACTTAGAAATTTTAATAGTAGTAGGTATTATAGTAGTGTCATGATGCTCACAATAAGGTCATATCCTGTATGCTAATATAGAGTGAAAGAAAACAACTTACCCAAATTAGCAGGATAGTTGTAGAATCAAGCCTCTGCTTTCTAGGTGCCATTCTATCCCTGACCACAGTGCCTCTTTACAATACTCTTTCACATGTTTAATCTAGAGAACCTATAGTTTTGTTATATAAAAAGCATTTACTATGTACTTTTGACATAAGAGAAATTCAAGGTATTTATTTTTATGATACAGGATAGTATTGTACTGAGTTCTATGTGATTATATATTTGCAGTGTTTGTTAGTATTACAGAATGGTTCCTATGACACAGTAAATATTTCAGGTAGTTATAAGTGATTGAAAACAGCAATTATAATGGGAATAATCAAGCTTACTATTAACAGGAAAACAAAAATGTCTGAGAATTAATCCACATAAGCATAAGAACAAAAAAGCATTGTTCGTCTGCTAGATTATGTCTATTGCTGGAATACCAGTACTGTAGTTTTAAATAAGTCAGCAGGCTGACCTTGACAGGCTCAGGAAATGGGCGGACAAGAACCTGATGGTGTTTAACACAAAAAAAATGCAAGGTTCTCCACCTTGGGAAGAAAAACCTGCAGCATGTCTATGGGTTCGGCAGTACTACGCTGGCTAACACTATAGGCGAAAGAGACTTGGGGGTCATGGTTGACCACAAGATGAACATGAGCCTTCATTGTGATGCTGCAGGTAGTAAAGCAAGCAAAATTCTGGCTTGCATCCATAGATGCTTCTCAAGCAAATCCCAGGATGTCATTATCCCCTTGTACTCAGCCTTGATGAGACCGCAGCTGGAGTACTGCGTCCAGTTTTGGCTTCCACAATTCAAAAAGGATGTGGAGAAGCTTGAGAAAGTCCAGAGGAGAGCCACACACATGATCAAAGGTCAGGAAAACAGACCTTATGATGAGAAGCTGAGAGCCATGGGACTCTTCAGCCTGGAAAAGCACAGGTCCAGGGGTGATCTGGTGGCTGCCTATAAGTTTATCGGGCTGCCCACCACGATCTGGGGGAACGTCTGTTCACCAGAGTGCCCCAAGGGATGACAAGGTTGAACGGTCACAAACTCCTCCATGAACGTTTCAAGCTGGACATAAGGAAGAACTTCATTGCTGTCCGAGCCTCCAAGGTTTGGAATAGACTGCCGGGGGAGGGGGTTCAATCACCCACTTTGAACGCCTTCAAGAGACATTTGGATGTTTACCTTGCTGGGACCCTATGATCCCTGCTGACTTTCTGCCCCTGGGGAAGGGGGCTGGACTCGATGATCTTCCGAGGTCCCTTCCAGCCCTAATGTGTATGAAATCTATGAAATCTATGAAATAAAATGACTTATTTCTAATGTATAACTGTTCAGGCTCCTCCCTTGTAGTTTCCATAGCAACATGGTCCTTTGAAACCCTGACCTTAAAAAGGTAACGTGAAGAAAGGAGCACAATTTTAAATGCACTGAAATTAAGTTGCGAAACCAGACTGTCTAATAGAGATGTAGCAAACTGTTCTTTCTTTGGCAAACGGGTGACTCAAAGCTTCTAAGCTCAATAACAATTGTCTGCTAGATTCCCTTTATCAGAAACCTGAATGCATCTACCAGGCTCACAATGAAGAACAAGTCTTGGAAAAAGAGTCAAAAATGGCAAAAGTGAGTCTGATGGGAATTTAGACAAAGCTGCTGAAATACAAGGTAACACTTGGCTGCAGAGCATTGAATTATGATTTCATTCTGGTTAAGTACTGCACTGAACATGACAAACAAGGAAAGCTGGCAAACTCAGGTTCAATTCAGGAGCCTCACCCAAGAAACCTGTATTATATCTTTTTACTGGTGAGGAACACACTTCACAAGGTTTATTGCTTTGATTTGGAGAAGAAAAAGAAATACTGTGATGCTTATGTGATCCAGCACTCATTAAAGTAAATATGTAGGCACCAATTAGTTTACTGAAAATTTGTTCAGATCCTTTTAATTAGATGCATATGAAAGCCAAATATTCCTTGTCCATTCTCCTTTCCCTTTGTGTTCTGCTTACTGATAAAAGTGTAACCGATAACTTAGAAATAATGGGCACTATGCTAAAAGGCAGATGTAGTTTGAAAGCCCCATTGCTTAAGAAGTGTGGACTGTACCCAAAGCAGGAGGAAAACTGTTTGCAAGCTCCGTTTGGGTGTGTAAACTGAAATAGAATCTAGCCTTTGCACACTTACTTTTCATTTGTTATAAAAATATTCGGTTGTGTAGTGAAGATGAATAATAGTCTGTGGCTGCCTGTTTAAAAAAAAGAGAGAGAGAGAAATAGAGTAACATTATTTGCTGCATGCTTAGGGAAATAGGCTGCATAAATGGCCCATAGGAGATGTAGTCAAGGGGCCTAGCCCTAAAAGAAATCAGGATCATAAGAAACTAGAATTTTCAGGTTTAAGTATAAAGGTTTTTTGCAGATTTTTGGAACCATTCAGGTATTTTTCTGTTTAGAATATTTTGCTGGAAAGCAAGATTGTAGAAAAGAAAAGAGAAGAAAAGAAAATGCTGCTCCCTCTACTGATGAACCAGTTCACCAATCTTTCAAATCTCCAAAGTTATATTTGGAAATAAAGATATATTAATTACAACTCTCTTAATACCCCAACTCTATTAATAGATGACTATATCCATGTATTACAATACATGAAGATTCAGCTGTAGAGTTTGCAATATAAAAACAGACTAAATTAATGTGTTTGCCTGAAGAGTAAATGTAAAATTTAGACTGAATATTTCCTCTGAAAAGACTTCTACGTTATCAATAAAAGAAAGAACATCCTTTATCTTGACTGGACAAAACATTGAAGACTAGATTTCACAGAAACCTCTCTCTCTCTTTCCCCCTCCCTCTTTAATTCTCACCTAATTAATCTTTGCCTATTTTTGAGCATTTGTGTGAAGGGAGCTACACATTTCCTTTAAAAATTCCTTTGGATTATGCTTCAATTTGCATAAATTAGAGTAGATTAATTTAAGGGAAATAAAAGAATTAACCAAAAGTATTTTGACTGAGAGGGAATGAGAGAAGAAGGGATTAGATTACCACCTTTGGGAGATACTAACAACTATTTACTTAATTCCCTGATGCTGTAATTTTTAAAATGTGCAGTGAGGTCCATACATGAAGAATACTATGGCTCATATCTCTCCTTATTACTGTACTAGTCATGATTTAACACAAAATGTTTTGAACTATTTTTCTCCATATACACTATGTTATTTAATAACAAATTGCATTTTCCCCTGTGGAGATTTTTTTTTTTTTTTTTCCTGCCCATGAAGGTGAACTCTCTAGGTTCTGTTTAACATTATTTTTCTGTGCAGATTGGTGTTCATGACTTTTCAATTACTATCATTCACAACAACCATTAATATGCTGTTTACCCTCTTCTTCAAGCCATTAAAGATTATGTTAATTAAGACATGTCCAAACACTATCACTGTTGTTATACACTGAAGAATTCTCCAAATAACAATTTTGGTTCATTACTATTATATTTAAGTTAATTTTCCATCCATATGGTAATATACTTATCTAGACAATGATTCTTGCCTTGGTTGTATGGCAGCTTGTAGATATTTGTTACTTTGTAAATTGCAATGAAACGTTTGGACCAGATACTACTTCATGTGCTTAAAAGGTGCATATATAGCTGCATGGCTGAACTGTTTGTATCTTACTCATACATTGGGATTTTTTCCTCCAGCAGTGAAATGGAACTTTCCTGCACGCACACTTGCTGGAACTAGAATGGAGGATAAAGAAAACGAGCCTTTTAGCCCAATAAATTAGTGTCTAAGGCATTGATCAGGGTATAGGAAACCTGGGTTCTAGACCTTTTCACCCAGAGGTTATTTAAACCTGTATTCCCACTTCCCAGGAAGGTTCTCTAACTACCAGGTCACAGGTTAGGTGGTTGCAAGTCCCGTCCCCCCCCCTGCCCCCACCACACACACACACACACACACACACATTCCCTTTAAAGGTGGCCCAAAGCATTTTGCATTTAATATATATTCCCTAAAATAAATCAACAGAACTGGCATTATCCACTGAGTCACCCTACTTTGCACTTCCCCCTGGGGTAACATTTCTCTCTCTTTTGGTTTCCCAGTGGGCCAGCTCCAAGAAGAATTCTTAAGAGCATATATGTAGTACCTGTCCTGTCCCTTGTTATTAGACTAGGTGATATGCATGTTCAAATAATGTCTAGGTGGAGGTGGGGCAAGCTAGAACCTGGGTTGTCCATGTCCTTGATAGGTGCCCTTGCTAGTACACATTTAGGCTGAAAGATGGAAAAGGTGTATTTCTTCTGTGTCTGTTAATCATGATCTGTTAATCATGGTTCTTCTGATCTGTTAATCATGGTTTCTTCTTCTGCTTCTGATTCTTCCCCCAACTAAAATTTCAGGACTTACCTAGCCTTACATGCATACCTGGACAATTGCGTTTCTTCTGGGCAGATGCCTAGCTAGAGTTCATGCCTCTACTATGCATGCTGAACAAACATAAGTATTGTTGAATTGCAAACTGTGATTGACCAAAAACTGCAGGATCAGAAATATGTGCATTCTGCTTAGGTACATGAAAGCTCAATAGTATCTGGTCCTTTGAGGTGTGTGTGTGTGTGTGTGTGTGTGTGTGTGTGTGTGTGTATCAGAAAAACATCAGAATGTGTATATATATATATATGTTCTTTTTTTTTTTTCATTCTAAATTGGACACCTACCAAATGGTAAGCCATCTTATTAGGGAATTTCAAAGCTCAACTAAGGGCCCTAGACAGTTGTACTGAGGAGGTCAACTGGAGTCTCAGGAGATGGTGCCATTGTGAAGATTTCAGATTTTATGATCATGGAATGCTGTTCCAGGATAGAGGCTTTTTGGAAAGAGATGGCATCTACCTCCCATCAAGGGGGAAGAAACATTTTTTTTTTTTCAGGAGGCTGACTTACTGGAGAAGGCTTTAAACTAGGTAGGTCAGGGGTTAGGTGTAGAGATGGGAATACAAGCCAGGGGAAAGCCAAGCAGGAAGGATTTAGAGAGGGCAGTCAGGGAGGTGTCAAGAGGCTGGAATGATGTGGGGGTGGTAGAGAACTGAGGGTTACTGATGCGGAGCTTAAGTGCCTATACATAAATGCTAGGAGTATGGGGAATAAGCAGGAGGAACTGGCACTCCTGTTAGCAAATAGGGAATATGATCTCAGAAAAACAGACCTGGTGGGATACTATGCATGACTGGGCTATATGTATAGAGCACTACAGGCTGTACAGAAGGGATTGGGTAGAGAAGAGGGGAGGAGGTGTAGCTGTCTATGTAAAGGAGTGGTATGTCTCCTCTGAGACGCAAATTTGTTCGAGAAAGGGTGACTCGAGACTCCGTGGGTCAAGATACAGGGGGGAATGAGGAGAATGGGACTAGATAGTAGGCATCTACTACTGACTGCCACACCAGAAGGAGGAGTTGGATCTGGAATTTTCTAGAGTACTGATGGAAGCTGCACATTCAAGGGACATGGTTATCATGGGGGACCTAAATTACTCTGGCATCTGCTGGGAGGAGCACTTGGCCATATCTGACAAGTCATGCAGGTTTTTTATTTGTGTGGAAGAACTTTATTTAATATAGGAGGTGAATGGGCCAATGGGGGGAAAACTTTTTTGGATTTGGTTCTGGCCAAAGGGCATATCCTTGTGGAAGATCTGAGGATTGAGGGTAATCTGGGAGATAGTGATCCTGAGATGACAGAAATCACTATCCATCATAGGGCAGGGAAGTCAGCCGGTAGGGAAGAGGTGCTTGACTTCAGGAAGGCTGACTTCAATGAGCTTAGGAAAATAGTGGGATAGACCCTATAGAATGAGGGACTGGAGGGGAAGGGAGTTCAGGAAGGCTGGTCATTCTTGAAAGGAACACTCCTCAGAGTGCAGAAAAGGTCCACCCCTGTATACAGGAAAGGGGCCAGGAAGGCCTCTTGGATTACCAGAGTAGTCAAGGAGTGCTTAAAAAAGAAAAAGGAGGCTTACAAGCAGTGGAAACAAGGAGTAGTCACCAAGGAGGAATACACAAGTATAGTCTGTATTTGTAGGGAGAGGATAAGGAATGCAAGGGCAGCAACTGAGATCAGGTTGGTGACTGACATCAAGGACAATAAGAAGTCCTTCTTTAGGTATATAGGGAGCGGGGGGAAGACCAAGGGAAATGTGGGGCCCTTGCAGAATGGGACAGGTCAGTTGATAACAGGCAGTCAGGAGAAAGCTGAACTCTTTAATGGATACTTTGTGTCAGTGTTCCTGCATACAAATAGTGGTTGCCCACCTGGTTGAGTACTGGATGGATGTGGTGGTGGGGGGAGGGAGGGAAAAGGGGGCGGTGATTGCTAACCAGTGGTCAGTATCAAACTGGTGAGGCTTAGAGCAGCTGAGTGTCTCAAGTAGGCAGGACCAGACAGACTACACCTGAGGGTGCTGAGGGACTTGGCTGCAGTCATTGCAGGACCATTGGCAAAGATATTTGAAGATTCATGGTGCTCAAGAGAGTTCCCAGAAGACTGGCAAGGGACCAATGTGGTGCAAATCTTTAAAAAAGGGAGGAAGGAGGATCCAGGAAACTATAGGCCTGTCAGTTTGACCTTGATACCAGGTAAAATTTTGAAAAAAAATATCAAGAAGTCCATTTGTGAGATACTGGCAGAAGGCATGATGCTGAAGGATAACCAATATGATTTCACTGTGAGCAGGTTGTGTCTGACCAACCTCATCTCCTTCTATGATCAGGTAAGGAATCGTTTAGGTCTGTGAGATGTGGTTGATGAGATGTACTTGAATTTTAAAAAGACCTTCAATGTGGTCTCCCATCATGCTCTCATAAAAAAAACCAAAACACTGGGCGACCGTGCAATGGCAGAGTCCGTGGTCTGGTGGGTTGGAAACTAACTAAGGAGTAGAACCCAGACAGTTTTAGTTTACCAGTCTTTATTGTCTTGGCAGAAGGTAGCCTAATTGCTGATACCAATCTGTTCCTCTTGAATTCTTGGGACCCTTTTTCTTCTACTGGCCATATGCTGCCATTTCTTCTTACACTTTGGCCTCTTTAATGACAACATATCGTTCCTCCTACAAAAGAAATCATCATTTTCCTTCATAGCACACAGCACAAATACCTTTGCTTCCAAACTTTCAGTCTTTTCTTCCAAGACAGACACCAGTTTATGCTATGTGCAAATAAAACAGTCTGTACCCTCTGGGAGGAACACAAACAACATCCCATGCAAGTTATAACCCCCTCTCTATTTGCTGCTCTTCTATTTACTTAATGTTGAATATTATTGTCACTACAAATAGCAAGGATTATGCAAATTACTTTTTCCTTCCTCCAATTCCTTCCAACTACACCAGTTGGTATAGTGTCTCGTGAATGCAGCCAATGGTGCCATACACATTCGGAGTGCAGACCACTGTTGACAGACTCCAAAAGGTCTTTCTACTGCTCTATTATAGCAGAGTCTTAGCCTTTGGAGAGGTATCCAGATCACGGTGGTGGCTTTGTGTCTGAGTGACCCTAGAGTGATAGAGTTTGCTATGAGTCACAGAGGTAGCTTCAGGAATCAGTGCGAGTGCTAGAGGACTGACCAACTCCCTATTGTGTGCTGACAGATGTCACAAGTATAAAATGAAACCTTTTATAATGAAGTACTTCAAAGTTATTCCTCTTTTTCCTGGGTTCATTTTTTAAGCATAAATGTTTTAAAATATCTCCATAAGACTTAAGTATCTGTATTCACACTTTATGGAGTGCTTTAACAACACTTCGACTATTTTATATGTTGCATCTGTTAATATTCCTTAAGTACACAGTACAAAAAGGACATAGATGCTGTTATATCTATGTAAAGATTATTTTATCAATATATCTTTATATCTATAAATATATAGAAATAATGTATATAATATACAGAAGCCTCATATCAATATATTTGCCCACATAATAGAGAGATACATTATTTTACCAGTCTTTGAACTAATGGCCTTAAAGATCCATAAATCTGAGTAGATTAGCTCTTCATATATTTGGTGGTTGATAAGGAAATTATGGACCTGATGATCAGTTATTGTAAATTAGTGTATTTTCATTTACTTTAATTTTGTTTTGTTAATTTAACACAGCTTCACCTTCTATTTTTAGTCTTATTTTCCTGAAAAAGGAGCATTCTTACTCCTTTTATCTGTTTTTTTATATACATGGAATGGAGTAAAGGTCACTGTTGACGTGATTTCTTTAAATTAGAAGAACACTAGCTCTATTACCTCTAAACAGTTGGTGGCACTTGTTGTTGTAACATTATATCTTCTGAAACACAAGATACATAGAGTAAATTTAAGAGTGTACCCCCAGAGTAATAACAAATACTTTGTTACCACTAGGAGTGAAAAGTGAAATGGATTTCTGTTTGATCTTAGTCAAGTCATTGACAAAACTTTCAGTGACTTCAGTGGAGTCAAGATTTCAATTTAATTTTTTGTATTCATATTTTCATTTTGTATGGTGGTTTAGTAATAAACACTACCCATAAATATGTATTGCACAACCCATAAACCATAATAAAATACCATTGTTCTAAATGTACCAAATATGCATTTGTCTTTCTACATATTTCTCCTGCTCTATTATAAAGTCACCTACCATCATCTTTGCTTTTTAACAGTCACAGCTTTTGTTGTTTCTGAATCAAGTTCTGCAGTGTTCTTTCCTTAGAAAATAACAAAAGCACTCAAGTAGTATCTTTATTTTCAGGGTAACAGACTTGTTGTTTCATGGATGGAAACCTCATATTATTTCTGAGTATTCATACAGAAGAAGAATTTAAACATATTCAAATGATTTCTTACCTTTTTCTGTCATTATATTCCATTTATTTAAAAGATACAGGCAATATTGAACTAGTCATCCTAATCACTAGAGAAGTTAAGTTCAGGAATGGTCTTTCAACCAAAGTAGTGAAAGAAAAAAACCTTCAGTTCCTTCAAGATAGAGCTTGACAGGATTTTGGAAGATATATTAGGATAAGATAGAACTGTTCTTGGAGTAATGTTTGGAATTATTTTAATTCTGGGTTTCCTCCCACCCCCACCTACCTTCATAGTGCTGGACAGTGGCCACAGCTAGAGGTGAGAGATAGGCTTGGTACACTGGGTGCTTAATGCTATGGGTAAAAATTCAGGTGCCTGGTTGGTGGGTGTATCAGGGAACACTGGCCCTGTTACTAGAAAGCAGTGCAGCTCCTTTAAGGACAGAGTTTTCAGAGTATAGCCTGCCAGCAGAGCAGGAGTTAAAGGGTATCTCTGTGAGCTGGTCATCTAACTGGGGATAGCACATAACTGGAAGAGAGCTCAGGGCAGACCTATACAAGCTCTGGGTTGAGTTAGCCAAAGCAGATGGTCAGCTTGGGTTATAGCACAGTGTGGGGCTCCTGTATGCCCAGGACACTGGAAGAAAACAATTCTGTAGGCTGGGGGACAGGACAGACAGACCTAGAGAAAAAGAGATGCTTGATAAGCAGACATGCTGCCTCTATTGTTTTTCTTCTTATAGTATAGCCCAGAAGCTTAGCATTTATGTTGCAGTTTAAACCAGTGGTTTGGGCTGGGACTGTAAGGGGCAGTATATTGTGGAAGGCTCACTGCTTTTGCCCAGCAAGGCAAGCTTGGAGAAGAACACTTAGGACTGGTGGAATGTTTCCACCAATCAGGTGGGAGGGGCTCAGAGGGACAGGGGTGAGGAGCCCCTGGACCTGATTGAAGACTGGACCTGATTGAAGACTAAACCCTGGACCCAGCCCCTGGACCTGATTGAAGACTGAACTTTGCAGGTCTGGCAGACTTTGGGGAGGGGCCTCCGGTGTAAATAAAAGCTGCAATGAGGGACGGTGAGGAGAGAGGAGGGGGGCCTAGGGAGAGAAGACCTTATTCCATTTGAGGGACCAAGTGGTTATAATCCAGATAGGGTACATCTAATATTGGGTACAGTTGTGCTTCCTATTTGGTATCAATTGCTATTGTTGGTATTATACATAGTTGGATATATTAATTCTGTAAAATGGGTTCTGTAAGGATGTCTTTATTAGGTAACCCACTTGTGGTATTAACTTGCTGGATTGACTGTCCCAGGATCCTCCCTCTTCTGGGCCTGGGGCATGGGTACTTACCCAAATAGGGCACACTTCCTTTTGCTAACAGACCTTTATGTGTATATTTGCATCTATACCTGTACCTGTTTCTATTTTAAAGAGTTTTAGATATAAATGTTTGCAACTCAATAAACTGTACATGGTTAAGAAATTTGGGCCTGGGTTAACTCTATAGAGGAAAGAGGGATTCACCTGAAATTCCAGCACTCCTCTCACATCACCCCCCCCCGCCTGCCTACCCATCCCATCTGATTGAGAATAGGGAACACCCTTGGGTGTACCTGGGTTACAATAAGAAGGTCCCATTAATGTCCTTTGGGCATGTGATAGCTTTGAGACCGACCAGGGGCAGGACCAAGGCCTGAGTAGTTATTGAGCCTGAACTGGGAAGAGATCACAAGGTGCAGTGAGAGACAGGGGCTGGGGCCCAAAAGCCAGGCCAGGAGCAGTGTGCCAGGGATACAGAACCAGCCAGAGTAAAAGGGAAGTAGTTGGCAAGGCTAAAGCCACAACAAAAGGGAAAAGAAAAGGCCTAGAGGGGCCTGGAGATACCAGGACAAGCATCTCATCTGGCGGGAGATTCAAAATCTGTAAGGCATGGGGCACAGTATAGGCGTGGCATAGAGCCATTCAATTACTCCTTAAGGCAGGAGCTCCACACCTCTGGGTGTTATTTGGAGCAGGACCAGATTTGGGAAGCCCTAGGGCAGCCTCCCCTTTGAGAACCAGAAAGATCATCAAGATGTGGCAGGCTACTGAAGGGGAGACTTTTTCCAGAGTGAGTTGGGAAAAAAAGGGGTTAAAGTTAAACTGTTAAAATAAAGATAAAAGTTAAAATAAAAATTAAAAAAACCTGATTGTCAGATTTAGAGTCAGAGAAAAAATTTCCTCAGGTTAGATTGGTTACAGGATGGTAATATATTCATGGTAATGGGCTAGGGACCAGTTGTAAAGGATTAGGATGGCTGATAAAAGTTATCTACCAGATGGAAATGATTAAAAAGAACTCATGGCCTGAACTTAACAAGTTATTCCAAGTAGTGCAAAGATAATTTATGTTAATAAATATGTGGATAAGCTAAATCACAACCTTTGTTTTGTCTTTTTACCAGTAAAGAAGCCAACTATGATGATACTTAAATTAAAACTGAAAAAGATTGCAAAAACATGACTGTTATTTATGGACATGTGTCTATATATATAGATGTATAAATGCACTACAGTTCAATCCAACTTCTTGAGCAGGTTATGCAGTAGCATTATAGAAGATTAAAAACAAACAAACAAACAAACAAACTCCCCGCTCATTGGTGATTCGTAGGGGGTGCACGCGGGTGAATATGCACCTCCTGAGATTGACGGTGCACCCTCTGTGAAAAGTGCCACTTGCCACACCTCCCCCCTTGCTGCTGACACCGTTGGCAGCTAGTCGGTGCTTGTGCTACCCCCCTCCCCACTGCTGACACCTCTGCACCTGTCTGTGGGAGCTCGCCACTTGGCCTGCCCTTGCCACTGACACTAGTGCAGCTGCCTGGGGGAGCTCCCCACTCCCCACTGTCATGCCCCCACCGCCAACATTGTCACCTGTGGGTGGTTGTTCATGCCCCCCAGTGCCTGCAACCTAAAGTAACCAATCAACAAAGCTAAAAAAGCATAATCAATAAGCAAGCCAACAAGAAGAGGCTAATACTAACTGCTTTGTCCAAATGAAAAAGGTAAGAAAAGGTAAAAAAAATCAAATAATTTCTCTCCCCGTTATAAACAATATTAAATGTTTAAAATAATTGTTTCATTCCAATTAATATCCTTCCCAAGTAAACAGCTTTGACATTTCCAATTTTTAATTTTTTTTCTGTCCCAATGTTTGGCCTGTTCACATGGTCACATTGAAATTAACTGGCTGACTGTATCATCATAAACCTCCCTAAAGGGACTTCTACACTCCCATGTTTTTTACAGGGGACATCATTGTTTATACTGCCAAAGTGTATTTAAACACCTGTAATGTTATGAGTCCCATCATACAACACTTGGCCAGTTAAAGGGAGAAACCATATTCCATTATTGAAGACGTAGTCCAATCAGGGATCCTGCATTAAAAGTGTTAAGGAAGGCAATGCAATATGTCAAATACAGTTCCTATGAAGTAACTTGAATTTTAAATAAACAATTTATAAAAATATTTTGTTTTGATTTTCCAGTTAAAGATTCAAAATTTAGAATGAAATTGAAACTTGCCTATAGAAAATGTTATTTCTTATTCTGTTATAAAAGTATCCTTTTAGTCATATATTTCTAATCAGTTCTATCAGGGAAGCTACAAATGTAAATTCAACCAAAACTCATATTTGTCATCCAATTTTTATCTCTGTCAATTATTAACATTTCTCGTTTACAGTATGTTTTCCTGCAGTATGATTTAACAAAGAACAAATTCAGTTTCTGTATGATTTATCACATTAAGAAATAGAATGAGTATTAAGATAAATAAAGAAATATATTCTCCAATAATTCTTACAAGTCATTTATAATTATTCCATCTGTTCTTTTTCAGTGTGTATAACAAGTTCTTTATAAATCAGTATATTCATTTTCAGCAATTCAGTATGTTTACAACTGAGTTAGAACATCATGACCATATGCCCATCACTGCAGGAAAAGTCCTTCTGGGAGCTGAGGTGGGATGAGAAGTAAAATCTTTCATAATTACAATAGAGAGGACACACACACACACACACACACACACACACATATATATATATATATATATATATATAAACAGAACAAAAAGGTGGCAGGGATGGCACTATAATTAAGGTTAATGACACATAAAATTGTGTGTGTCTGTGTGTGTGTGTAATCTCTGATAGAATGTGTGTGTGTGAGAGAGAGAGTGTGTTTGTGTTCAAAATTTAGATACTAAACACAACAAGACAAAAGATTTTTTACATATAAAGATAGAATTAATTCTCTTCTTAACTCAAGGAGGACAACTGGGGACCCTTTGGGTTAGAATATCAGAGGAATGTGATGAAGGGGATACAATGGTAGAGGTCTACTACAGACCTCCAAATAAGGAACTAGAGCTTGACAACCATTTGCCAGGGAACTGGCCAAGGCTGCATGCTCTTGGTACGGCTGTCTTGGGAGACTTCAACTACCCAGACATCTCATGGGATGAGTACTCAGCAAAATCTGACCAGTCTCAAAGCTTCCTTACATGTATGGATGAGCTCTACCTGTCTCAAGAAGTTTATGGGCCAACAAGAGCTAACGCGCTGCTGGACCTGGAACTGGCCAAAGGGGATGACCTAATCAGTGACCTAAGAATCGAAGGGAAGCTTAGGGTGACAGTGACCATCGGTTGATCACTTTCACTATCCATCAAAAATCTGGCAAGTCAGCCAGCAATGCAGTATTCCTCAACTTTTGGAAAGCTGACTTTCATAAGCTCAGGAGACTTGTTCTTGAGCCCCTGAGAGGCCATGATTTCACAGGGAGGGGAGTTCATGATGAGTGGTTGCTCCTTAAGGAAGTGATCCTAGAAGCACAAGGGGAGTCCATCCCAACACAAAGGAAAGGTGGTAAAAGGACTCATCAACCCCCTTGGCTCAACAGGGAACTCATGGACTCCTACATCTAAAAGGCTTAAACGAGAGGCTTATAAAGGATGAAAGACAGATAACACCACTGAGGAGGAGTATTCTGCATTGGTCCGCACCTGCAGGGAGCAAACTACGAAAGCCAAGGCTGCAACTGAACTCCAACTGGCTACATGAATCAAGGACAACAAAAAGTCCTTCTTCAGATATGTAGGGAGTCAAAAGAAAAACAAGGACAACATTGGACCCCTGCTAAACCAGCTATGGCAGATGACTACTGACACCCAGGATAAAGCCAATCTGCTTAATGATTACTTTGCATCGGTTTTTCACTATCCAAAAGGGACCACCTTGCCTAACATGATGCAGGATGACCAGGGCAAGGATGAATATATGCCTACCATTAGCGTGGATCTTCTGAGGGAGCATCTTGAGAGTCTGGACCCCCACAAATTAGCTGGTCTGGATAGATTACACCCAAGAGTGCTAAAGGAACTGGCAGACATCTTAGTACATCCACTGGTAAGAATATTCAAGAACTCGTGGCAGTTGGGAAACGTACCTGAAGATTGGGAGAGGGCCAACGTGGTGCTTATTTTCAAGAAAGGGAGGAAAGAAGACCCAGGAAAATACAGAGCAGTCAGTTTGACCTCAACCCCTGGGAAGATCTTGGAAAAAATAATAAAAACAAAACATTCTTGACAGGCTAACAGAAGGCAACATTCTGAATGATAGCCAGCATGGGTTTGTTGTGGGTAGGTCTTGCCTAACCAACCTCATTTCCTTCTATGACCAGGTGACATACCACCTGAACAAAAGGGAAGGATAGTGTATATTTGAACCTTAAAAAAGAGCTTGACCTAGTGTCCCATGATGTTCTCAAGGAAAAAGTGGGTAACTGTGGCCTCAACTACTCCACAGTCTGATGGCTAGGGAACTGGCTCCATGATCAGACCCAGGGAATGGTAGTTGACAGAACTGAATCAACATGGCACTCAGTTACTAGTGGTGTCTCTCAAGGCTCCATTCATGGACCTGTACTCTTTAATGTCTTCAAAAATTCTCTGGATGCTGGTGTCAGAAGCAGACTAGCAAAGTTCGCTGATGATACCAAACTTTGGGCAAGAGTGTCCACACTTGAGGATAGGCTGGTGATCCAGGTTGACCTCAATAGGCTTGCAAAGTGAGCAGATGAAAACCAGATGGCATTCAATACAGAGAAATGCAAGGTGCTCCACCTCAGGGGAAAAAAAAGCCCTGCATCACAATTATAGATTTGTCAGTGCTACACTCACTAGCACCGTGACTGAAAGAGACTTGGTGGTCACGATTGACCAAAGATGAACATGAGCCACCAATGTGATACCACAGCTGGCAAAGCGAACAAAACTCTGGCTTGCATCTACCTAAGCATCTCGTGCAAAACCCAGGATGTCATCTTCCCACTGTAGTCAGCCTTCATGAGGCTACAGCTGGAGTACTGCATCTAATTCCAGGCTCTACAATTTAGGAAGGATGTGGAGAAGCATGAAAGATTCCAAAGGAAAGCCATGTGTGTGATCAGAGGGCAAGAGAACAGGCCTTATGAAGAGCAGCTATTAGCTATGGGACTCTTCAGCCTGGAGAAGCATAGGCTCAGGGTTGACTTGGTGGCAGCCTATAAGTACATAAGGGGTGTGCATCAGGATCTGGGGGAATGCCTTTTCACCAGAGCACCTTAAGGGATGATAAGGTCCAATGGTCACAAACTCCTGCAATACCTTCTTAGGCTGGACAAAAGGAAAAACTTCTTTACAGCTCCCAGGGACTGGAACAGACTCCTCCCAGAGGTGGTGTATGCACCTACTCTGGACACTTTTAAGAAACATTTTGATGCTTGTCTTGCTGGGATCCTTTGACCCTAGCTGACTCCCTGTCCGCTGGGCAGGTGGCTGGACCCAATGATCTTATGAGGTCCCTTCCTGCCCTAATGTCTATGAACTCTATGAGATAACGCTTTTTTTAGTCCAGATAAATATATATATATATTTTTTTTTCCAGACACAAGGGATGTAAGCTATGAACTTTAATGGGGTTATATCTTTAAAGCTTCAAAATTAAAATGACCCAGTCATCAATTAAGTATGTTCACAAACGTATACATTCTTCATCAGATACTAGACTGGCAATATAATTTAACAGTATTACTTATATCTTAATTATGCCATAATATTCATTCCTTGTAGTTCCATGTGCTGCTGCTGCTATAATGCCACACAACGTGTATAGAAATTACTGACTGCATTCAAGAATCATTGTTCAAAAATGAAAATAATATCTTTCAATTGTGAATTGGATCTACTGCTCTAGTGATAATTTTTTATTTTTTTTGAGGAAAGAGTTTGAGTGGATGGTCTCTTCTGAATTTTCTCATAATAGTATCAGGGGTCTGGTGAATGTCATTTATATGTTTTATCCAATTATTGTAATCACTATCTCATAAAAATATATATAAGCATCAATGAATCCCAAGTAAAATAGGCAAAACCTGTTAGACTCCGACTCCATCGACTAGGGAGACGATGGTCCAGTCGCTCATGGATCCTGTTACTCATTAGCCAGAGCAAGGAGGGAGCAAATGCTACTTGAACATGTTGCTTGCAACAGCTTTATTTAGAATAGAGATAGCTTTGGGCAAAGGTCCCAAAAGAACAACAAACCAGGGACCTGCACTGAACATTAGTTTCTTTCACATTTTATACACCTTGGTTCATACATATTAACATTCACTCCACCTATGTTCCTCCTCTTATTCCACCCATTTCTCCTCCCACCACAAGTTCCTCCTCAGTTTACTGTTTACTTCATTAGCGTAGGATTGCCTATGCATTTCATTCATTTACATGCCTCTCTGCTTGGAGCACATGTGTAAGGCCATGAACTCGGGTACTCTCAGTCAATCACTGCTTTTTTCTACTTTCTTGCTGACTCCTTCTTCATCTCCAAGGTCTTGCTTCTGCTTTATCTCCTAATGATAGCTGGTGGGCTGCATCTTGTTCTTCTTACACAATGGGCCCCAACACTATGACTTTGTTAGAAAACTGCTTACCTAAGGATATGCAAGGTTAGTCTTAATATATTATCCTGCCTTGTGACCAGCAATTTTGCTGAGACACAGGAAAAAGCCTTTATTCCAGCTGCAGATCCAATGCTCCCCAAAAATCCAAATTATTGTCACCCTAACAAAACCCATTGTCACTTCCCTACAATTTGTCAAAGCAGTAAAAAAGTCACAAATATTATGTTCTAAATAAACTGTATGACTTACGACTTATGATGCACCATGTCACTCGGTATACACACATGACACAATTTAGTGTAATCTTCATTTATTCTGGAGAATATATGAAATAGATTCACAACATATAGCAAATGTTCTGGAGGAAATGCTCATCTCTTGTGTAAAGTTATTTCTGAGAAAGTCAGAAGTGAATCTATACATAAATAAATTGGTCCGAGGTATGTATCTTGTCAAATGCCATTGCCAGTGTTTATTCATTCCAGAATAAACAATACAGCTACTGGTCAGCAGCTGTAATTAGCCTATTTTGGTCATGCAGCATAGGAGACATGGTCATATGCCCACTCCAGAGTGAGTTACTCCTGAGTACATGTGTTTTGTAACTGCATCCTCAGATGTAGGGGAGAATGCATTAGATCGTGAGAGATATGGTTCAGGGTGGGTGTTGGTATTTAGGAAAGATTGGGGAATCTACTCTTTATACTATAAATCCTAGGAGGCAGTCCTCATTTGAGGGGGAGATTACATATTACAATTAGCTCATGTTAAATATATTTGAAACTTGAACACACATTCAAACTCATTAACTAGTACTAAGTGCCCTCTAGGCACCTTAAATTATGCCATTTGAGGTGAGGATTATGTTTGAGCTGTATTGGGGAACTTGATTTTGCTTCACTTTTAAATGTTGGACAGAAATCAAATGGCCAATTTGCAGTCCTCCAGCATCCCAGAAGATACCGTTGGACTAGCTGTCCTTGGACTCTAGTGTCCTGAGGATGACAAGTTGGACAGTAGAACATCAACTAGTGGGTGAATGTAAGGGTGGGGTGGGGATGAGGGCCAGGATGGGAGAGGAAGAGGAGCAGGGAGCTGTCACGACATGCACACACACACACTTCCAGTATGAACACTCCAAGCACATATACGTCTACACACAACCCCAGAAAACACATGCACACACACACACACATACCCTTCCTTGGTTTGCCTTTTTCCATTAAGCAGCACAGTTGGGGTATGGGGGAGGCAGTGGCAGTGATGGGGGGCATCCCTGAGTGTGCACAGCTGAATACAGCCCAGGAGCAGACAAAGAATCACCTCCCTCCACCAAACCCCACTGCTGCTTGAGGTCCTGGCATTACAGACACACTTCCCCCCCCTGTAGCCTCCCAGACTTATGTATGCTCGTGTGTGTGTGTGTGTGTGTGTGTGTGTGTGTAGCCATGCCCCTTCTCACCAGCCCTTTAGCTGCAGGTCAGAGCTGTACATGTTGCAGAGGATTTAAACCTCAAATGTGTAGCTGCTAATGGCACATTCTAATTTTAACACTCATCTAACATTCTTTAAAGTTAGCATGTGATAATTATGACCTATAAAGCACACCATTAGAAAATGCTCATGCCTACAGAGAAGCATTTTTAAATCTCATAGTTTGGGTCTGATGGAGCCATGATGGCCGTAGAATCTGAAGAAGAATTCTTATAAAGATGATTCTGTTTCCAAGTTTTATGCCACATCATCACAATCTTTTGATGACTTTATTTAAACAGTTTCATATATTTGCTGTTGACTGGATATTTGAGTTGCATGGTTCACTTTTTTGGGGGGGGTTATGAAATATTCACAGAAACATACATTTATTATGCTTTATGGAAAGCATATAGTTAATTCTCAGCATATGCCCTAAACCAGTTTCTTAAGTGTAAATAATGGGCTAAAATCTTAATTGATGTAACCTCAGTGTCATCATGGGTTACTTCAAAATTCATACATTAAAATTCTTAGAGCTAGAGCTTAAGTTTAGTGAAAAGTGTGACAATGAGATAAAATGATCAATAGAGCTAACCACACACTATCATGCACTAATAGCTGCATCATGAACAGGTCTAAGAAGGTGATATTTCCCCTCTATGCAGCACTGGTAAGGCTGCAGCTGGAGTACTGCGTTCAATTTTGGGTGTCATATGTTAAGAGAGATGTGGATAACCTTGAGAGGGTCCAGAGGAGGGCCACTTGTATGATTAGGGGCCTGCAGGATAGATCCTATGAGGAGAGGTTGAAGGACCTGGGTCTCTGCAGCCTTCATAAGGGAAGGCTGGGAGGGAATTTGGTGGTCATCTACAAATTTGTTGGGGAACGGGAGAGAGGCAGAAAGGAATAGGAGATACTCTGTTTACCAAGGCACTCCTTGGAGTAACTATAAGCAATGACCACAGACTAAACGTTAGGAAGAACTTCTTTATGGTAAGGGATATGAGAATCTGGAATGGGCTTCCAAGGAAGGTGATGCTCTCTCCTACCTTGGGATTCTTTAAGAGGAGACTGGACAAGCACCTTGCTGGGGTCATCTGATCCCAGCACTTTTTCCTGCCCAGGGAAGGGGGTTGGACTTGATCTGCTGAGGTGCCTTTCAACCTTGAAAAACTATGAAATCTATGAAAGTGATATAATTCTATTAACTTCCATTGACTTAATTTAGGTGAGTAAAAGGCGATTGCAAAGGAAAACAGAATTCCATCCTTCATGTACTCATCTTATCAAGGGAATAGAACCCTACCCTACATCTCCATTTTGAAGGCAATTGTCAAAGACTTTGAACATTTATTGAATAAATCACTAATCAAATATAGATTTTAGAGAATTTTTGTTCAGCTTAGTAAGTACAAACTATCCAGAAAGCCAATTTATGAAGATCCACCTGTAAATCTGCAGCATTATAGAGCTGTACAAAGGGAATTTTTCAACCTCAAAGCTTAAATGGTATATTTCAGAGTTAACTGCTGTATTTTTTTCCTATTTCTATTAACAATTTCACTCTGAGTCTAGTAAGGTTTGAGGGGCTTTGCTATATGGTCACAAAAGCAGAAGAAGATGGAAAGACATGCAAAAAACTAGAACTCTTGCTTCCAAAATGATACATTTTATTAGACCAGCTGGAAAATGGGAAGAAAATTGTCCTTTTCTGTAAGCTTTCAGGAGCAAAGTCCCTTTGTCAGGCTCTGGGAAAAATGTAGACGGTACAAGATGGTAAAAAGTCCCCATAGGTAGGAAATAAACTTCATTTTTGCACAAAGGGAGCTGAAGATGGAAGTCTGTCCCTCTGGGTCCATGAGTGTCTTTTCATGGACCCAGAGGGACAGACGTTCATCTTCAGCTCCCTCTGTGCAAAAATGAAGTTTATTTCCTACCTATGGGGACTTTTTACCATCTTGTACCATCTACACTTTTCCCAGAGCCTGACGAAGGGACTTTGCTCCCAAAAGCTTGCAGAAAAGAACAATTTTCTTGCCATTTTCCAGTTGGTCTAATAAAAAGTATAATTTTGGAACCAAGAGTTCTAGTTTTTTGTATGTCTTTTTGTCTCAGACCAACACAGCTACCAAGTAAACCCCTGAAGAAGATGGAAGTATTTTAATTCTCTGAACAAAGAGTTCTATTTAAATAGTTATTCTACAACTGCTAGGATTTTTTTGTTGTTTGGTGGAAGTGGTAATAGAAACTACAGTTCAGGGAGAAAGTAAGAACACCAACAAATCATCTCCAAGAATTGCATGTTGCAATTATATTTTTTACATGGTTATTTCTTGATTGACAGTTATAATACTGAAATATTTCAAACTAATGGACAAGAGAGTCAAGCTTTGTAAAGACACAATTGAGAACCCATATCTTGAGGTCTTGAAGTGTTCAGGGAATGCATAGCAGAATAAAGACTTTTTCTCACCTCTGCACCAGTGGTTCTGTTACCCATTGGGTCAGTAGTGTTCAAAAGCCACTATTATCTGGTGACTGCTCATGTTTAAAAATGAATTGATCACTAATTCTGATAGTAGGGTGCAAACATCCACATAATAATTGGCACTGGTAGGTACTTAGGGAAAAGGTTAAAGACTTTTTAAGCCTGGTGATTACCCTTTAAATCTATAAATCCCATGTTCTATCTATCTCAATGTTAGGTATTATTGGTTGTGCAGTTTTCTGATCTATAAATGTTTCTATCTAGATATAATTTATACAAAGATAAATAGAGGATCTTACCTCTAGAGTTCATCACATTCACTTATACAACTCCAGTTAGATTTAATTTGTTATTTACCTTTTTGAGTTTTACAGCTGATAGGTTTATACATTATGGAAGTGAGCAGAGCACTGCAATAATTACCTTGACAGATTATATAGTATGATTCACAAACTAAACTCCATGACATCAGTGCAGGAGCAGGATCTGATCTGAAATTCCGAAGTATATGTAAAATTTTAGCTGCATAATGACCATTTTTGTGAGCTATCTATACTTAAAAAACGAACTTATTTTTCTGTTCACCAGCCCAAGAAAATTCTCTCCTATCATGGAAAACTCCTACAAATTGCTCCTACAAAGCTTAACTAAACACTGACATTGAAATGTGTGTTCTTAACCTTAATTTCTTTTCTTTGGAAGGTATTCAGCATGCTAGTCTGCCATTCAAATGGAAAACAGCATCTGTTCATATGGAAAGTCAGAAATAGAAGCATTAAAACAGTCTATCAAAGAGATTTTCTTTATATTACAGAACAGCAATACTTTCTAACCACCCCTCATCTTATAGTGAGTTTCCTTAGTCCTGGAGTTAGCAGGTGGAATCTAATGGAACCTTCCAACCTGAACGCTCACATTTATTATGGTTTTAAATAAATACTGTTCAGTCTAAGCATAATGCTTACTTGTTAATGTTAAAACATAAATATTCTTCATTTGTGGAGCTTTGTTTAGCTTTTAAATTTAATATATGATTTAAAAAATGGAGTGTACTAAAACAATAAGATTCCTTACTGGATAGACAAGTAGAAAGACTGTGGATGTCTGTCATGAATGCCAAGGATATATTATCTGCATGTAAATGTCTAATTATAAAGTTATATCTGGAAGAACTATTCAGGACCAAAATTCCATACAAAAATAGCATATACCCAATTAGCATGGAAAGAAGATTCATTAAAAGGTTGATGACCCATAACATTTCAGTTAATCCTAATGCATTAATTCCTTAAAAGTATACATCATTTTCTTAGGGCAATGCTGTGGGAAGGGAATGAATAAAAGCTCATTGTAAAGTAAAACTAGGTGAGTACTCCCTGCCCTGAGTGAGTGAGCAGTGAAGTGAGAAAAGGAGAGAGACAGATGCTGGAATAAGGGTGAAGAAAATGGTAATTAAGTTTACATGATTGCTTTTTCTTCAGTGTAATTGTCACTAAGGTTTTACGAATTAAAAAAAAAAAAAACACTTTAAAGTTACTTGAGATCGTTGATTCCAATAACAGTGGAGGGACAGGACAAAATGTAACCATAGGAGGTAGGTTATGCTTCATATTTATCAAAATCATCTTTTACTACCCTAACACCCTGCATAAATATACCTCATGTGTAGTGATCAGACTGTCCTTTTTTCTATGAATCCAGGAAAGTAAATAATTGCACAATCTTTTCTGACATTTTCTCCTTAAGAACTATAAATCCATGCACATATTGAATTAAGGGTTTTCTTTATTTTTTTTCTTTCTGACTTTTTTTTTTCTTTCCCATTTTTCTGGGAGGTTTTCAGATTCTCTGTGTAGAATACAAGAATGCTATTATTCTTCTTATTTAAAATAGCATGTAGAGATCAAGATTTTCACTTCATTGTGCTATTCGTTGTACAAATGTGTCATAATAAAACAATACCTGATTTAATTTATGTGTATAACAGAAATGCAGACAATGGTCAGAAGGAAGGAACTATTTTATATATACTTCCACAATAACAATAACAACACAAATAAATTGATTCACAGAGATTGTGGGCTTGCCCAAGATTTTATGAAAACTACTGGCATTTAGGAATTTACCCATGTCACTTAGATCCCAATGGAGTTCTAAAATGAAACTAACTGTTCAGTATTAAGTGAAAAAAAAAGGAATTTACTTTGATTTTGATATATAAATGATTCTATATTATTTATGAACAAAATTATTTGAACAACTTTATTCTGACATCTTTATTCCAACAGTTGGAAACTGATTCTCACTAAGCAAGTATTAATATTAGAAAGTGATATAGAGAGAAATCGTATAAATTAATATATGAGACTAGTGCAAGTAATTTTAGGATATTTTGCTGTATTGGTGCCTTAGAATTTTATGATCTTCAAGGGAATGCATTCATCAATGTAGTAAAATTGTGAAAGAAAAAGCTTTGGCAAAACAAAAAACACATTCTTGTGTTTTTATTACTTTGCTTCTGGTGCTAATGTGCAGGACTAGCATTTAATAACAGCAATAGCAGCAACAACAACCACATGTCGCTAACCTTCTAGAAAGTGTTCAGTGCACCATCAGAGAGAAGCTAAGAAAGTACCAGAACCTGCTCATAGAAGTGAAGAACATCTAATACCTTAAGAAGGCAAGTGTGATATTAGTTGTGTCACCTGTGAGTTACATCAAAATGTCTTCTGTTTACCCCTGAAGAATACTGGATATTAACAGAAACATCCAACTCATTTGTGAAATTGTGCTCAATGGATCACTTAAGCCCCACCCGCCCCAAAGGTTCTTTCTCTTGCCCATGACATCTGTGTTGTGTTTGTGTTCTACTATTTTTCTGTCTCCCGAAAGACACTTATAGGAATCCAGGTCAGTGGAGACACCCAGCAGAATCTTATGTCATGAAAAACATGAAGAAGTTTTAGAGCACGCACCCAGCACTAGAAGAGGTGCACGTCTTAACCTGCAGAAGTCAATAATAGTGTGTAGGTGATGTATTCAAAGTGTCAGGGTTGCAGAGATGGAAATGTTCATACACTGATGGAATTAACAACAGTTTCTGTGTTTTTACAACTTTAGCCTTAGATTTGATGCCCCGCTAGTGACAGACCACCTGATTTAAGGGTTTCTTTTTTGGTTTTTTTTTAAAGCTAGTGAAGATAGTGTGTTGTAGCTTCTGGGACAAAAAATTATATTAACATTTTCATTTTCAAATGTTTAACATGCTGTCACAGGGAGAGACAAATGGGGGGGACCCAAAAAACTAAGGGGGGAACCCTGGGACCGGAAGGCTGGGGAAGAACAGAAAAAGCAAAATTAAAAAAGGAGCACTCACCTGCAGCGAGACCCGCAGTGAAGCAGAAGCACCGGAAGGAACCCACGTGAGCCATCAGCCGCGCTTTCATACAGTTGCGGCCGGCCAGTGACGTCAGTGGCAATTACTGGCCGGCAGGGATAAAGAGGATGGCCCACAAAGAGGTGGGTAAATGGACGCCGGGAGAAGCCCCAGCTGGAGGGGTAGACAGGAGGCTTGGGGTGGAGTAAGCAGGACAGGAAATGGCAGTTCCCACCAGAGGACATTCTGACGCCTCACGCGGAGAAGGCAGAGCTGCTGACGGTGGTGAAGGTAAACCCGCACTAGGGCAGGAGCTCCGGTGCGGAGAAGGGAGGGCCAGGAAGACCAAAGCTGGAGAGACCCTGAGCCCAGCAGCCACCGCAGAGAAAGACAAGGCACTGACCTTCCCTCCAGCCTCCAACCAGGTGGGATGGTGGAGGGATTTGGGGAACCCGAAGGTACGCCTCAGGGAGAGGGGAGTTACCAAGAAGGCCCAGAGAGAGGGCAACGTTACCAAGAGGGCCCCGAGAGAGGACCACGTTACCAAGAAGGCCCAGAGAAAGGGCAACATTACCAAGAAGGCCCGGAGAGAGGGCAATGGTACCGAGAAGACCCAGAGAGAGGGCAACAGTATTGAGAAGGCCCAGACAGAGGGCACCAGTATTGAGAAGGCCCAGAGAGAAGGCTACATTACTAGGAGCCAAAGGGGCAAAGGCGAGAGAGACCAGGGATAACCCTGAGGTCTCATGACCATGGGAGGAACTTTAGATAGCCTTTAAGCAGAAAAAGGGTGCTGGAAGGATAGGAGAGGGCCCTAGGGGCTGAATGTGAGCACCGAGGGATACCTAAGGAGAGGTAGGAACACGCGGTGCTGGTGGAGATTTTTCTTTTTATAAAGTATTTTTGTGTTTCCCCCACGTCTGGAGGGGTTGAGTATAGAGGGATGAGAGGTGAACCAGGGAGAGGTGAGCCTCAGAATTGGGAGACGTCAGCCGAGAACACCAGAGGCCTGAAAGCCAGGAAAACAGTAGGCATCCATCATGTGAGCGAGTGACCGCAGGACCAACAGTGGCATGCCAGGCTGGGTATAGGGCAAGGTAGAGGGGAGGTGGATCCTCGCAGAAGACCGCCGGAGAAGCAAGTGGCCCATGAGGGAGTAGAAGCAGTACCGAAGCTCCCCCCACTGTAGTAAGATTCAAAGTCGTGGCAGGAGAGATAGGGGAGGACTGCGTCACAAGTAAACACCTCCTCGAAGGGCCACCTGCGACGCCGAGGCAGACATCTAAGGAAATATGGGTTGAATGAATGGACTGTAAGGTCAAAAAATATCAATAGGAGGGTTGTAAAACACTCAGTATAGGCTAGCCAGAGAGGCTGTGGAATCTCTATCCTTGGAGGTTTTTAAAACTCCTTTAGACAAAGCCTTGGCTGGGATGATCTAGTTGAGAATGTGCTTTTTTGAGCAGGGGACTGGACTAGAAGACCTCCTGAGGTCCCTTGCAACATTAATTTTCTATTATTCTATGAAAAGATATAGATAAAAAGGCCTATTTAACTGGAGATAGAGAGGGTGGTTCTGGGTCAAAGAAGGGTATACCCCTCCCATTCCAAATTAGTTACCATATAATCTGTTAAAATAATATTCCTGTGGAAGAGTTGAGGAATTGACATATGTTTCTTATTATCATGCTAACAGACTCTGTAGACTATGAAAGCACATTGCAGTTACCATGTGAGAGAAAGCATATTATGACTGAATATAAAAGCTGATAATTTTCTCTACCTCCCTCTGTTCTCCACTTTCTATGTACAACTGGTTCATTAAACATTAATATCCTATATTGAGAGGTTACCTAGCATCTTTCCCATGACTAAACATGATCACTGAAATAATCTACATAAAATGTGTGGAGAAGAGGGGATTCTTAATGTTTTGGTGGGGTGCGGGTTGTGATTTCCCTGATTTATCAGACATTTTGGCTTTTGGTCTTTTATTTTGCTTTTTTCATACTGTTGTAATCATCAGTGTCTTATGTTGTTTAAATGCCAGGGCATTGCATGATCCCTATGGTTAAGTGGGAAAAATGGTTGTACCATGCACCTTTTCCTCTTCCTTTTATTTTTTTCTTGCATTTTAAAGTGTTTTCCATTTCTTCCTTTTTCCTGCCTCCTTGACCTTAATTACTCTCTCCACCTTCTTTCCCTTCTTTTCTTTTCCCACCCCCCATCATAAAATACATACAAAGACAAACAATAAGCAACCCAAATAATAGTAAAATGAGGAGGAGGAAGAAATGTAATTAATAAATCAGTGACCTGCAATAACTAATATCACTTTGTTTTATTCTGTATCATTTTTTCTTATTATTTTTTTGGTTTTGGTCATTATAAAGTATATTTTTTCTGTATCCCAGATTTGAAAAAAAATACTTAGGAGGAAAAAACAAAAAACAAAGAATGCAATTAAACATAAAGAAACAAGTTTTATTTGCTATTAATATTTAGTATTAGTCATAGTAGTAGTAGTTTACTTACAGCTTTTGCTAATACAAGGGAGTAGAATTAACAGTAAAACTATATATGATATAATTACATAATTTGTGGTTCTCAGTAAAAGCATACAAAGAAAATATATATTCTGCTAATTTAAACAGAAGTAAAATTGAACATAAAATATGATATGTGATTTAAAAATGGATACAACGATGCAATATAAAATAGTAGAAAAAATTAAAAACAAGGAATTTTATTTGATTTTGGTCCTTATTCTTTGTGCAAGTAGTGCAAAACCATCTGTCATGTATAAAACATGATGTAAGTTGTTATAGAAGAGCCAAATTGTTTCTTCTTCCTTACCTCAGTTTTTACATCTTTCCACTAATGGAAAGATCCATTTTTCTCTTATTTCTTCAAACAATGAATAAGACCACAAATAGTAATTTAAGTCATCTATCTCATTCTTCCTGCAATAACATGTCCTGTCCAAACGTGGGGCCCGACTATGCTTTCCATAATGACTGCAAATCTCATTAGAGTGAATCACAGACTAATAAAGGGCTCTGATTCTTTATGGTTTTGAACTTCAGATATATATGTTTCTAGGTCAGTCCCACAACGGATGTGGTTTAGTGGGGCTCACAGTGGAGGCAGCATTCCCCGCTCTGCTCCTGCTGTGAGCCCTGTAGCTGATGTGGGCTGAGGGGCTTACAGTGGGGGCAGTGTCCAGGCATTGCCCCCACTGTGAGCCTTAATAGGTGCATGGCTTAAAGGGGTGGCCACATTCTCCCCAGAGCCTCCTCTGCAAGCCCCACAGCTGATGGTGTTGCCCCATCAACTGAGGGACTCCCAGACACAGGGATGCACCACCCACTGACAACCCCACAGCTAACCAGTCTCACAGTTATGGCAGTACTGGCAGTTGTGAGCCTCAAAGCAGGGAGAACACTGCTTCCCTGGCAAGTATCATCAGTTGTAGGGTTCACGGTGGGGCGAGGTTGCGGAGCAGTGCCAGGAAAACTGCTCCTGCTGTGAGCCTTTTGAGGAGTGGGGCTCATAAAGGCTGCAGCAGGGAAAATGATGTCACTGCTGAGAGCTTCGTGAGGTGTGGGGCTTACAGCGATGGCAGAAGAGAAAATGAAGCTCATGGGCGTGGGGCAGCATTCTCCCCACTGCAAGCTGCACAAGTAACAATGTTGCCACCACTGTGAGCCTTGTCAGCTGTGGGGCTGGCAGTGGGTGGTGCATCCCTGTGGCTGGGAGCTCCTCAGTTGATGTTGCACAGGGGAGCAATTGCCTACATGTTCAATTATTGGTCTGATTAGAACAAGCTACAAAGTTATTCCACAAAAAATGTGGAATAATTTTGTAGTTTATTGTTTCTTTTATTACACCATTCATTGGCTGAATGTCTCCCTGGCTCACAACTTAAGGTGTAGTTAGCTGGCTAGGGGACCTAGTTGTCAGAATTTGTTTAGAGGAAGTATAAATGTTATTTAACCATCCAAGTAAGGGCTTATTTTAAAGAGAAGAGGCTTTTAAAATATACCTCATAAGGTATCATGTATTGGTACAAGATTTAATTTTAACCAGTAATTTATTGGATTAAATGAGTTCCTAACTAAAATAAAGTACTTACACTCAGCAGTCCCATTTTAGATTGCATACATCCTCCATCCTCCAACTGTGGAGTTTGGTAGAGATAAAAACTGCCTTAAAATAGACTTTACTTTAGCTCTATAGACACTTATTGTTTCCAGGGTTGTCCTTCTACCAGTCTTATTGTAAACAGATAAAACTCAACCCAAAGCTTGTTTGGCTTTTATGCTTACATTTTCAATATGTTTATGCAAGCTCAGATTTTTATTAAAATAAACCTCAAGGTATTTCAGTGAAGACACCAACTCTAATTTATTTTTCTGGGGAAAAAAAATCTTCCTTTTGTCCCCCTAAAAAAACAAGGCCTTGGATTTAACAGTGTTGATGTCCAATTTATTTGAGAGACAATAACTTAAAAATCATCTAATATCCTTTGTAGGCCTATATGGGATTGTGATATTAATAGCACAACATCTGCATAAAGAAGGCCTGGCATCCTTGCCAACACCATCCTTCAGGGTGTTGTGGAAGAAGAAGAAGACCTAGACAAGCTGGACCACCAACTTCAAAGACCGGAGAGACTTACAACTAACTGATTGCACAAGGTTTACAAGACTGGGAAACATGGAGAAAAGTTATTGCTGTTAGGGGCCAAAATCAATTTAACTTTTAATCCAATGTTAGTAACCCCACAAACAATGGGCAGGGAAGAGCTGGAGAGTGGACCCGAGCTCTGGCATCTGTCAGCCAAATACCTGGACCCTTCCTAAATGAGGGACTACATGCGCAATTTAAGAATAAACAAATTAAATAGTTTATTTAATGTATAAAAAACAGTTACTATAAAATATCAACACTTTATCCTAACAGAACACTATATTAAATATATATATACAAGTGAATTATCTCCTATTTACAACATTATATAACACATGGTACATACAGATATAAAACACAGGGAAGAAGGGATGATATTTACCTATAGGGACTGCAGGGTCATGCTACTGTGGAAAGGTAGGGACAGATAAACCAGGACAGCCCATACACAGTTTCCTTTCTCTGTAGTATGTATCTGAGCTACTAGTGTTATTGATTTATCCTGTAACAGTGGTGGGAAACTTCTGTTTCAGGTAACTATCCTTTCATTTCTCTGCCTCACAGGCTCCACCTCTCCGGCCTGAATCCACTCAAATCAACCTCCCAAGCACTGTCTCAAACAGAAATACACTTGATCTACCCGTGTCCAGGCTTACACAACCACCTCTCAAGCACACCAATGGAGCCACCTCACAGACACACTCCAGTCGAATGCTCACTCTGACAGGAAAATTCCTTTTATACTCCCTTTCCACACCACACTCTCATTTGCACAAGGTACTCATACAGGTAACTTAACACGTGGCACCCAGGTAGTTTCCACATGTCATACTATATTTCTTCATATGGTATCATCACTTTGCCGCATGGCCCTCTACTCTCCTGTACCTGCCAGCTGCAGCATCATCTAAAGTTCAACTAGGTCTTCAGCCTTACATTAAAGGTGCCCAAATGGTTGGTGCATCCTCAGGACTGACTGACTGACAGCTGCATAAAGCAGATGAAGACAGAAACATTCAGTATTGTGAGTGCATGGAACTGGTTCCCTGTTAACACATTTTAGATCATTGAGAAATGAAAAAGTAGCAGAGAAAGCAGGTATCCTTGTTGTATTCCTGTGTTAGCACAAAAATTGAACAGGGTACCACCACTCCCATAATGCACCATAGACACAGTATTTCAATAACAAGGAATGATTCATTTATCATTATTTAATCCAGGTTACCTTTTTTGAAAATATATAGGTTTGGTACCATCAGCTGTTACTGCAGTTTTGCATCTTATTGGTATCTTGATCTTTTGGATAGGTAAATGTCACCTATATGCCTTGTGTTATATTATACTGGCACATTAATCAAAATAGCTTCTGAACATAAGTTCAGTTTAAATGTGCACTTTACTCAGCTAGACCTCTTGATCCAGTATCTTCAGGAATATCAGCTTATAACTAAAAAGAATGGCCCTGAAGGCATTCCTGTAGAAAAATCAAGCTAGTGTTGACCATGGTGCCAATAGGATGTGCTGAAGAAGCAGATAACAGTGCATCTAAAATTTTCTGTCCTCTAAGGATTTCCGTTTTTCACCTACTGGGACCTTTTCTATTACATTTTTGGCTTGATATCAGTTATCAAAATAAATTTCATCAACTTTAACCCTGAAATTTGATGAGAAATAGCATTGGCATTTAACACACTTTAATACTGCATTTATCTCATATCCTGATTCTGGAAACTTGCATATTTGAATATTCAAATCATACACTGGTGAATTAATAACTTATTTATGATTTAATATATGTAATTACCATCTTGCAAGCACAAATCATTTAATTATAGAAGAAAAATAATTGCACAGATAATTGCCTAGAAATAAGTATTGCTTTAAGAGTTGTGGTGCTCTCATAGAGTTGAAAGACATATTCATATTTCCCTCGTAGCTTTACAAATCTTTAAAATGAAAGATAATGGAAGCAGTCTGAACCCTTGATTATTCATTTGCTGACAAAATACATAGAGAAAGCTCTAACTGTCTGCAGGAGAAAAAAAACCAAACAAAACCTTCCAATTACTCAGTCATTTGATGAGTGTTCATAGGAATATAAGACTAAAAGGCACTCTCTGGGTCATTGAGTCCTGTCCCTTGCTATCACAGTCAATCACATCAAATAATCATCTTCATTAACTTATCAGGTTGCAATTTAAATTTTCAACTTTCGTCTTAAATAATTCAACTCTGCTTTGCTTGTATCTAACTAGGATGCTAGTCAATGTAGTGTCTGTCATCTCTCTCATTAGTATCTCCAATTGCAATTTACTTTCTGTAAGATGCCATATGTTTTATAAATCTTTGTTAGCCTTAACATTTCAGCCTCCGGTGCATTCTAATAATGCAGACTGAAGTAACTATGCAGGATTGCATGTACTTGATTAGTACAAGCAATCATATGAAAGGGTTACATTAAAAAATAACTGCTGATAAAGGCTGAAGGTAGTGGTTGCATTTTGTTTAGTATGATTAATTCCATTCCTCCTAGAAAAAAGATAAATCCCAATGACTAGCTTTGGAGGTAGTGGTTGTATTTGTTTTAATCTCCCTTTTCCTATATATCTTCCTGGGTGCAAACATGAAATATTTGATGTTCAATAAGTGCCCATGAAGCAATTTTAAGACAAGCCTCTTGATATTTTATGTGTGTAATGATGTACTTGGCTCTTCAGTAATTCCATTATCCCTGCTTGATAAAATGTTTGAAGTTTCCAATAGTTGGTGTCATTATGTTGTTTTGTTGTTCACAGAGAATGGTGACCTTGACCATTGCTTTTCTTTGTGCATTTTCCATAAAAAGCTTCATGGGTTTCTGAATACTTTAACAATAGTGATATCTTCTGAAATGGCTCTGACATTGACATTAGTCATTCTGAGGAGTCTTAGCTGTTAACCTACTTTGTTTATACACCGGACATCAAGAGCTGAAATTTACCAGTTGACACTGCCTTTACTTGGAGTTGCCACCATGTGTTTATAGAAAATCTCATCACATTATTTTAGAATAACATTTCTACAACAATTAGTTATAATTGCTCACCTTTTCCTATTAAACTTATATTTGTATAGTTTTTCTTGTACCAACATTAAATGTTTTTTTCTATATCCCTTTTTACTGCATAAAGTCTGATTTATTCATTTCTCAAACCAAGAAAATGAAAATGTTGTCTAAGAAAGTTGTCTAAATAAGCAATTAAGTATTAATTGCAAGGTTAACACTTGCTTAAATGAACGAAGGAGGTTTAAACTTTTTACTTAAGAGCAATACGCCAAGCTTAGTAGTAGCTTTTCTATACCTAACTTTTACTAGTCTAGTACACCTTTCAAACAAAATTTACTCCAGCATATTTCAGCATTACTAAAATTCTTCAGGGAACATTGAAGCATTCAATTCCCTAAAGAGATCAACATTCAGTAGTTCAAGTCCAAGTACCAACACTCAACTGGCTCTCTGAAGTTTTCCATTCATCAGTCAACTCACGTTTCAGAACTCTAATCTCAAAGTTAACCCAACAGTACTCTTGGGAGCTGGCAAAGAATTGTTGAATCACATAAATAAGAAAAGGAGAAACTTTTAGATGTATGTCTTAAAGCCCATATTCTTTCCTGTGGGAACACCTGAAGAAATGAATGCAATACATTCCTACTGTATTGGGCCCTTCCCCCATCTGTAGTCCTCACCTTCATCCTCCTGTTCTTTTCCCAGAACAATTCTGTCTGCAGTACTAATACTCAGGTTCTGCCATGAGGAAGTGCTGAGAGTTGTATGCAGAGGTGGATGCAGAAAGGAGTTCCATAATTTCTTCTAACTCCTCAGCAGGGGCAGTGAGGAGATCCCCTATGGTTTTCTTGCCTCTGCATTGCATCATTTGAAGCTAGAAGAAGTGAAGGTAGACATTTAGATGGAATAGGCATTAGATCAGGATTTGGATAAGAGATGGACCCAGGGCATAAAAGCTTATACCAACCATGATACATGGTTGCAAAAATGTAATTTGTCTAACTGAAAATTATTTAATCCCCTCTCTCTCTCTTTTAGATTAATTTAGAATTTAAGAAAGCTGATGGTCTATTGACCTCAATAGAAGGTAGACAGTATACCTACCTAAAAGCAGTGTAACCCTCAATAAAATGCAAGGAACAGAGGATATAAAAGTTAAGTTGTTCTGTAGAAAAATCCTGGAGGCAGGATTGTGTGGAGCACACATTAGATCCTATCATACCTTATTGTCAGTGTAGGGAGCCCCCAGTTCCAGGCCTCCCCTGCATTGGCAAGAAGCAGACTCCCTTGGCTGGGACCCTGGGTCAGCTGATGGGGCTTCCAACTGTGGAGGCAAATCATGTGCTCCCATGGCTGTGACACCCATCAGCTGGCCTGGGCTCCTAGCTGCAGGGATGCTCCAGGGGTCCCCATGGCAGGAAAATTTCAGCTGCTGCAATTTCCCAGCCCTGGAGTAGGAGGAAGGGATCCACACACCCCTGCAGGTAGGAAACAGCAGCTTCTTCCAGGTGTGGGGGTGTATGGGGTGCCCCAAGGCTGGCAGACCACAGAAGCTATGGTCTCCCAACCATGAGGGTGTTTGGGGCCAGCTGCAGCTGACAGCCCTGTCAGCTGGGATTTCCCAGGCTTGGGGATGCCTGAGGGCTCCTACAGCTAGAAGTTCCTATCATACCCCCTGGCCAACTGTTCAATTAATGATGTGCTAGGAAGCAGCTACAAAGTTATTACACATATTTTGTGGAATAACTTTGTAGCTTATTCCTCTTTTTATCACTCCATTAAATGATTGAATGTGTGGCTCAGTGATCACTTAAGGCGTGATTGACTGGTTAATCATGCTTTAAGTATAATATATACATGGGGCCTTAATCTCAGAGGAAGAAAAATATATCCATCCAGACATACCACATTTTAGATTTTAAAACTGATAAATGACTTTTGAATTACGATCAGTACTGTGGCTTGCCACTGATTCAAATTTATCAAGCTTTCTTCATCTAGAGAAAGTACAAGAGACTATGAAATAATGACAAGTAGAGAAAAATTGATGGAAAAATGTAATAATGGAGGAATTTGTTGCTGTACAGTTCAAGTAAGTTATTTTTTTGCTTATGAACAGAAATTCACATTTTTTGGATCAGTTATAGTTTTCTAATAATATAGTCAATATTTACAATGTCAGTGTATGTAAACATTATAGTCTATTTTTAATAATGTTATAAAAAAATATGGCCCAAAGAACAGATGCATTATATTAAACGAATAAGATATTTTTCTACCTTAAATAAGCAAAGGTATCTTTGTGATAGGATAAAGAGCTCTGAAATACTGGAACCAACTTTGAAGCAGCAAGAATCAGATTTGAAAGGTAAAGTAGTCATCATAAAATGTCTGCTGTACTTAAAGGATTCATAAAAGATCCACATGAAACACAGATAATATAGCTCTAACACATTATAGAAACCACAAAAAATGCCCTCTTCTTCTGCCATGTTTACTGTTTACTTGCAGAATTCTGGAAGTCACCCAACTCGGAATGTCTTAGAAACAATCACACAACACTAAACACACTTCAGGGATGGAAAGTTCTAAAGGAAAAGACAGCAGAGTATTATTAGCATACATGTGGAAAGTCATATTTTGCTTGTGAATCAAGTCCCCAGTTTATACTGGCAGCATGCAGATTAGGAAAAATAATGTCTCAACAGAGGCACTCTTGGGTATGTAATACCTAAGCTAAGTTTGTGGAAATCTGTAGTAAACTGTAGGAATTAGCCATGCTCTAAAACATGAGCCATAAAGGGTAAAAAGAGAAAAAAGATTCTACTTAACCTATTAGAATCCTATAAAGCACATTGCTGAGGGTAGTGATAATAACTAAATAAACTAGCTAAGCAAAGGAATCTGAATTTAAATTAATTAATACATTCATTATGATCTGAAATGATTCAGTATTCATACTGTATATCACACGACAGCCAGAAAAGCAAATCCTGGCAAAGGTGTCCTTAATTCAGGGAACAATTTTCTTAAATCTTTTGGGGAGACTAGGAAATATATTATTATAATTATATTACAATATCATTCGAGGTCACAGTCAGGAGTGGGGACTCATTTTGAGTTAGGCACTATATGGGACACAGACCTATAATTCTATGTTACTGCTTACATCAAAGTATCCATGGAAAACTCCACTGGCTACAGACAATGGTTCAGGGTTCTAGAAATAAATATACTCTTCTTAAAGAGGAACTTAAAGTCTAAGAAGTTAAATAACTCAAAAAGATAAGGGAAGATAAGGGAAGGGTGGAGAAAATAATCTGCACAAGTGTATGCGAATATTACACAGAAAAAAAGCGAAATTAAAAGATATCAAAGAGATATCTTATAAAAGTTGAGAGAGCTACCAAGTCAAGCACTCAGTACTTAGGAAATGCCAGAATTAAGGTTGCCTTAGTCTTGCAATATCTGACAGCAGCAATTTCAGTGAAAGTCCTGACCAGATTCAAAACCTGGAGGTAGGTCCTGTAAAGATGGAATCTCTGGAGAATTTAGTTTTCAAATAATTAAAATGACTGTACTGATAATGTGTAAACTGAGATATTTAAAAGTTTGTAGTCTGGCCATATTTCTACCATTTTTTTAACAGAGATGACCAAAGTCATATTATTGTTACAAAGGCCTTTATGTCAAATTCAAAGTCTATATTCTAAAGCACATTAGTTGCAACAAATTGGGGTTTTTTGGTGTAAGGGAAATTGTTGTTGTTTTTGCACTGGCATGGACATGGCAATCCAATATTTACATACACAGGCACAAGCACATTTTCATATCATTTGCTCTTAGAATTGAGTAAATTGCTTTTCTCTGAGACGGACACTAAAAATGTACATTTTCAGCCAACATGGTTATAATAGGGCAAACAAAATTGCCTTAATAAAGTATTTAAGAAAGAATCATACACTGTTAGACTCGGCTACCAGCTCTACCAGCTATAATACATATGGAGAGAGAGACAGAGGCAGAGAGAAGGGGCTATAGATGTGTGTGTGTGTGCGTGCACGCGCATGCGCATGTACACACAACATCTATATAATATATAGATGTGTGTGTATGTCTGTGTGTGTATGTAGTTATTTATGTGAGCATATACACCCGCATCTATCTATATACTATATATTATGCTCAAACAAACCACCGTATAGTGGCTAGCAGCTTATACATAACATAGCAAAAGTGGGGCTTAAGAAAGATTATAAAGGAGAGAGAGAGCAAAGGAACAACGTTTGATATACATTTTACTCCACACATTTTTTGAAATGCATTATATTAATCTATAGTGTAATGGGTCCCTTGTGATGTACTCTTAATTTGCTAGCTTTTGTAATTTTATGCCATGATCTCAACTTTCCCTAGAAATCAATTTGCATGGTTGGATGAATGCTGACTAATCTCAGAATTTAAAAACCATTTCTCCTGTTTAAAATTATATATCCACTTGAGTCAATGAATTATATTTACATCATCTCAATCTATTTTTCAATAACCATAAATCTAGCAACGAAAAGAATCAAGGGTCGAATCCTGCAATATATAGAACATGAATTTTAAATGCAATTCAATAGCAATGTTATACATGGGCTGTTTGTTAAATCGATTTGCAAAAGTACAAAATACTTTATGACGACATTTTTGGCTCAAATGGGCAATGTCAACTTAAAATAGGTGACCGGTCCCTCATGTGATAAACATCTGCAGTGCTCCATATGCTTTCTACATATATTGGCCCATATTGAACATCTTATCCAAGTTTTTTAAGCTTCAGATATAATTTGATTGTAATGACTTGCTTTTTCTGCCTGCAGAATTCATCTTGACTGCAACTTGGAACCATTTCAGAAATTTTGAAAAAAATATATAATCATCACCTTCACTATCGTTATTATTAAAAGTATTGCAGTAAGTCTTAGAACTATCCTGGGCTGCAGTTCCATGGACCGGGACCCAATCCACAAAATAAAATAGTCCCTACCCCTAAATGCTTACAGTCTAAGTATAAGGTAAGAGACAGTAACAGATACAGACAGGCAGATGGGGTGTGCAGGGAAACATGACAATGATAAATTACATATGTGAAAGTCATAAATCTATATTAAATAACAAATGGCATAAATGTATATGATGTGTTCAGGAATTTAGGACATTTGTAGAGGACACTTATTTTATATGGTGGATTTAGTAGGGACAGTTCTTTCAGTCTAAGTAAAATAATAATGCAATATTTACACTGAGATTGAATTCATAGGAAAACTAAGGAAATATGTAATGTGTATGTGTGTGTGTGTATGTATGCATGTATATAACAATTTATCCTAAAAGCTTATATTGCCTTAGGCAATGCCAGTGGGGGGTACAGTGGAAAGTAACTCTTTAAAAAAGTTGTCAAGCTTAAGAGGCTGAAAAGTTTGTTGTAGGCATGAAAGGTCTGAGGGCAGCTTTCAGCTGTTTATTGTATATTACAGATAAAGCTGGAATATTTTTTTATGCTTTCTACAAGAACAATACATTCCATAATATTTTTTTGTCTTGTAACACTACTCAGCACCTGTTCAGCACCATACTTGATTTCAAAATGCTGAACAATATTAACTGGGGATCAGTCACAGTGAAGGTGCTTACAAATTTGGTGGCATAAAGTGCTTTACAAAGCACCATGAGTTAGAATGACTGCTGAGTGCGGGGAGGGGGGATGGCTCAGAGCCTGCCTGCACTGGCTCAGGGCAGCAGGTAGAGGCTGCTGGACTGTCCTTTACCCAGCCCTGCACCCGCACCAGATGGCAACTGTCAGCACCCCTGCCAAGCAGCTCCCCAACTATTTCTGATGGGGTTTTTGGGAGAGCTGGGCCCAGAGCTCTCCCCAAGAGGGGGAAGAGGGTGGGGGCTTTGTTCCCCCCACCAGACACATTCCAGCTATGTGTGTATCAGTGTTTGCCACTGTCAAGATGCTCTTGTGGGGGGTGGGGTAGAAGGGAGCTCCCTACCCTGTCATGCAGACCTGGCCTGGCTCCCCCAAGACCCCAGCAGGGAAAGCTTGGAGAGTTATTTTTAGCATGGTGGGCTCCCTTCCCTCATTCCCATTCCCCATGTGAGAGTCTTGACAGCAGCAGAGGCTGCCATGCAGGCCTAGCCTGACTTCCCCTAGGACCCCAACAGGGGTAGCTAGGGGAAGGCATGCATGAGAGTGGGGGCTTTTTCCCCCTCCCCAGGGCTGCATAGGTAAGAGATAGTGGTTTTCTGTTTCCTCTCTGTGGCAGCCTTGGGGGTAAGCCTGAGCCAGTGTTTGCCCACATGAGCACCAGCCCTGTCCTGCAAAGCAGTATGGGATGTGAGTAGAATCACCTGAAGTTAACCCTGATTCTCTGTAAACAGTTTCCCTAAGAACTCTAGGGCTCTCTGCCCTAGAGTGCCCCCATCTCAGGCTACATTAGATGAGGGTTAAATTTTCACATGATCAGTCATTTTAAAAGCACATCTACAGTCATGGATGTTTGTTGTGTTATGGCTACAGAGCATTTGTGGTGTCCTTATTGTGTGAATAATGTAACTTTCTTTACATACCCTTTATGATATGTGGGTGGGTCTACCTAAAATTATCCATTAAAAAAAAAACAAAAACCTAGACAGAACAGTACATCAGAAATGCAAGTCCACTTCAGACCTTTGGTGTTAAACCAAGGCTACTAGCAGAAGCTTATACCCACTCAGTATCCAGAGCTGGGAATGTTCTCCTAGGTGTGTGTATGAACTTACATACATTCTTTGCAAGAAATGGACAAGATTCACTATCTTTCTACACACATGGATTACATTGGATTCTACTTTATAAAATTGCTGGCTAATAAAATCAGCTGCTTATATGAATCAATATGGGAAAACCAAAACCATTTGTATATTCAACAGGGGTAGCTAGGGGAAGGCATGCATGAGAGTGGGGGCTTTTTCCCCCTCCCCAGGGCTGCATAGGTAAGAGATAGTGGTTTTCTGTTTCCTCTCTGTGGCAGCCTTGGGGGTAAGCCTGAGCCAGTGTTTGCCCACATGAGCACCAGCCCTGTCCTGCAAAGCAGTATGGGATGTGAGTAGAATCACCTGAAGTTAACCCTGATTCTCTGTAAACAGTTTCCCTAAGAACTCTAGGGCTCTCTGCCCTAGAGTGCCCCCATCTCAGGCTACATTAGATGAGGGTTAAATTTTCACATGATCAGTCATTTTAAAAGCACATCTACAGTCATGGATGTTTGTTGTGTTATGGCTACAGAGCATTTGTGGTGTCCTTATTGTGTGAATAATGTAACTTTCTTTACATACCCTTTATGATATGTGGGTGGGTCTACCTAAAATTATCCATTAAAAAAAAAACAAAAACCTAGACAGAACAGTACATCAGAAATGCAAGTCCACTTCAGACCTTTGGTGTTAAACCAAGGCTACTAGCAGAAGCTTATACCCACTCAGTATCCAGAGCTGGGAATGTTCTCCTAGGTGTGTGTATGAACTTACATACATTCTTTGCAAGAAATGGACAAGATTCACTATCTTTCTACACACATGGATTACATTGGATTCTACTTTATAAAATTGCTGGCTAATAAAATCAGCTGCTTATATGAATCAATATGGGAAAACCAAAACCATTTGTATATTATTACATGTAAAAATTGCTCATATTAGAATAACAATTTTTGATTTTTGGAATCAAAGTTCCAGAAAATGTATACAGTAATTTCTTATTAACAGGGATATGGGTTTTCTATTTCCCATGGAAAAATAGAGTAAACTGTGGATTTTAGCTTTTACCAGAGGCAAATGAGGATTTCTCAATTTTACCAGAAAGGCCCATGGATTTTGCAGTTTGGAGATGCGTTCTTTGCAGGCTGGCAGAGTTCCAGCCTGCAGGGGACTTGCGGGGAGTGGGAGGAGGGCAGTCAGGCAGGAGGCGACATGTGCACATACATGCACATGGCCCTAGTCAGCCTGGAGAGCAGCTCCCACAGGTAAGTGTGTGTGGGGCGGGGAGGGGAGGAGGGGAATTCAGCCCCCATAGGGAGGAAGGGAGGGAGAGAATTGGGTAGGGCTGGGGCTGGGACTGGGACTGCTGCCTAGCCAGGCAGGGCTTGGGGCCTGGAGCTGCAATGCAAGGCCCCAGTGGGGATCAGGATGGAGCTGCGGGAGGCTTGTCTGGGGGGCAGGGCTGGCTCTTTGCCACTGAACACACTCCCAGGGAGCAGGGGGGACCTGTGCCTCACAAATATATGTGCAGGGAAGGGGTGAGGGTGAGGGTGGGTGTGGGCTGTGGGCTTAGGCTCCCACCCTGCTGGCCTCCCACAGGGCCTCCACAGCCCAATGGGCATGACTCGGCACTGCAGGGAACAGAGGATCCGTGTGGATAAGCTGCTCTTGCTGTTAGCTCTGCACTGCCCTTGCGATATGTCCCCTGCATACCCTGCAGCTTTGAGGGGTGCAACCCTGCACCGTTGCCCTCACTGCAGACATGCATGTAGGGGGTGCATCACCAGGGCAGTGTAGAGCTCACAGTGCAAGCAGCTTCTCTATGCAGCTCTGCTCTGCGCTGCAGTGCCATGTCACACCCACCAGACTGAGGAGGCCCCAGGGGAGGGCAACAGGGTGGAAGCCCACAGACTGCATCCATCCCCAACTCTGCCCCTGCCTTGTGCACAGATCTGTGGGGTCTGTGCAGCTGCCACCTATATAGGGTGGCAGATGATATCATATCTCATCATAAAGAAAACTGGCCTCAAGTCACATTAGGTATGTTTTTCAAGAATATTTAATCTCTTGTTTTTGTTTTTATTAATGATTGTATTTTCCTTGTTTTATATTTTCTATTCTATTTTCCTTGTTCTTATTAATGTTACATAAATTTTGATTCTATACCTTTTTATGTTTGTTTAACATGTGAATTTATACATTCATAAAATAAATTACACTGAACATAAGTTTATGTGTTCTTTGTTTAAAAAAAAAGAGTTGGGGGGTTAGAGAAAAAGGCAACCCCTCCTGAAATCTATACCAATCTGACCATGGGGTAAAATTGCTTCCTGACTCCAAATATAGTGCTTGGTCTGACCTTGAGTGGAGGGGTAAGAGCCTCCAGCCAGGAACCCCAAAGTTTGGTACCAGCAGGAGCATTAGCACACCTCCGTCAAAATCCCCAGCCTTGGATATAATCAACATCCAGTGCCTCTGAGGAATACTTAAAAAGCCCCTCTGATGAGTGAAGCAGAGGTGGGGACAAGAGCAACCAGCAAAGCCCAGAAGCATGGAAAATGACCATATTAGAACACAGGTATAGCTATGCCTAAATCATCTCAAACCAGTTCCTATCCAACCTCTTCTTGAACACCTTCAGTGATAGAGAATCCACAACTTCCCTAGGCAGTCTATTTTCCTGCCTCATTCTTCTAAGAATGAAGAAGTTTTTTTCACATATACAATCTAAGCTTACTTTGCTGCAACTCCAAGCCATTGGTCCACATCCTCCTCTCTTCACCAAAGAAGAAAAAGGTGCTTTTACCTCTTCTCTATGGAAGCTGTTCAAGTATGAAAGCTGGTCTAATTAAAACACCTGCAGCATCCTTCATTTCAAAATGGTGGTGGGGATGCTTTAACTAAAGTTCATTCAGCGAGCTTTAATTAAAGTGCCCCTCTACCATTTTGAAATGTGGGGACACTGAATACATACACAAGATGCTGCAGCATGCTGGAGCATTTTGATTAGTTCACTCCAGCAGACTTGATTAATTGAGTCTGCTCTGATGCTATCTAATCAGAATGCATTGTACATGTGTTAGGTGACTAACGTCCAAGTGCCTAACATCCTAAAGTCTACTTTTAACAGGTTTTAATTTGGCAGGTCCTTTTTTGTGACCTGATTGTCACTCTCATAAAAAATCTTGAAAGCCTAACAGATATTAATTGATTTCCCCATTTTGACTAGGCACAAACATTCAAAAACTTGAGGTGGAATTGTTCTGAGTTAAGCAGCTTTCTGTAAGTGGCATAGTTTAGATTGGTAGTCATCAAAGCACACATTCACCTTTTGGTGGGGGCATTAAATCTTAGACCAGGTTCTGCCATTTTTAAATTAGTCTGTACATGCTGAACTTTTGTTCTGTTATGGGTTGTGGCAGAGGACCTTTGGTGCCTGCTACTTTAAAAGGCTTCAGCAGACTGTGGAGCAGCCAGCAGATGTGGTGTGGCTTAATGAGACAATCAAATGACTGCAAGAGGGCTCCTGTATTGGAGGATGAGTCTGGGCAGCCTCAGTATAAACCCAGGTCTTCAGAGCTGAGCTGGCAGTTGCTGCTGGATTAACATCACCCAGTCGGAGCTGCTACTCCCAGAACATCTGGTGGTTAAAGGTAGGAACTATGGGAATGGAAAAGGTTCCTGGTCCTGGGGAATGACCTAAAATTACACCCTGCTAGGGTTGGGTGGTGTGGTAGGGTTGCCTGTGGTAGGGTGGTCCCCAGGAAATGCTACACCAGTGCCTTCTTAGTGAAAAGTGAGTATGGGGTATTGTATAGCCTCAGTACCCATGACCTTGTGGGTTACCTTGTAGAGGGGACAGGCAAGAGGTTCAGGCATGTAATCAAACTGAGAGCCAAGGGGTGTAAGGCACAAGAGCCCCAGTGAGGGGGCAGAGTACTGGCTGTAGAGATGGGGGAGTGTAATTAAGCAGTAGGCTGCATAGAGTAGGGTCCACATGGGTGGGCATGAAGGACTGCATATAGGCCAGCCTTGGTGATTGAGTGATCTGGGTTTGGAGGGGCCTGAGAAGGGGGAACCATAGGGGAGAATGAGGGCAAGTGGCTCAATAAACTAACTGAAGTAACCTTGACTGCTCAATGCTGGGCCCAGGAACAGAATGGTCAAAGAGGCAGAGTGCCCACTGGGAGGGATGGCCAGAGCCAGGGGCCTTGAGTTCTGACTGGCTTAGAGGTGAGACCAGGGCCTGTTTGGCCAAAGGTCCCAGAGGGGGCTCACTGCTGATACAGAAAAGGGCTTAGGGAGCTTTGCAGCCTAGAAAGGAGGTGAAGTAGACTGCCTGAGGAAGAGGGATCCAGGTGGGGTCCAAATAGCAGGCAGGCATAGAAGGAGGTCCATTGTGGGGCCAAAGCCACATAGTGATGCCATCTGTGAGGCATAGGACATGGTCTAGGGACAGTATGGAGCCATGTATTATGCCCTGAGCATCAGGCAGTAAACTATGCAGCCTCCTGCCTTATAAACAGCTACATATTATGTTACATCAAAGGTGTGGCAGGTGAGGCAGGTGGACGGACTGACCTGAACAGGTAGGTCGGCCAATGTTGGGACCTGCCTCATGACAGCTCCCCTCCCCCCACTCCGCCACATGGGTATAGATGGGTTTTCAATCACTTATACCAGTAAAAGTGTAATGACTGTACCTGGCCTTTGGGTAGAAATGCATATAGTTTCCAAGTAAGTGTAACTCCATATTCACAGGTATATTGGTGATTTATTTAAAGAGGCATGAGTTTGCAATCAGGCTCACAGAGGCATATGCCCACCATTTCTAAATTTGGATAGCATAAAATGACACTGAAATCTGGACTTAGTCACCTATATAAAAGTGGTCTGGTTTCTACTGATATATATCATTGGCAAAAGAGAGACCTTTAAATAAAGGGGCCCAGCTACATATTAGATATTTAATCTTGAATATCTGCATTGTATTTTTTTTTCCCTAACTGATAGGTGACTAAGTTATGGGATCTAGTTTATAGGTATCAGGCTGAAATCATTTCCCTAATAATTCAGTGGGAGTTTTGACTGTATTTTAGGGAATAAAATTTACCCAGGGAACTCAATGACAATAATATAATTGAGAGTACAATCAATTGTATTTGAGAGCCTACATTTTCCAAAATGACTAGGTTTTATATCCCTGATTTAAAAAATCCATAAGGAGGAGGAGAAGAGTTGGGTACCAGCTTGAATGTACAGAGATAAGAATATACTATATCATTGCAATTTCTATTTGTATCTTAGGTATTTGAATTAATGTACTACTAAGTGGTAGTCAACAATCACATGCAATTACAATAACACTTGCTATTACAATACCTCCACTGCTTACATTTGCAGTCAAATAGTAAAAAATACACATCACGTGAGGTATTTTTTAAGAAGTATATTTATCTTACTTTTGTTCTGTCACCATAACAAAATTAGGACCATGGCCCAAACATTATTCTGGCAAACACATAACTCTCATCATAATCATATAAAAGTCAGTCCATCAGAGTGTGTAATGTTGTTTCACTTTAGAAGAATATCAAAGTTAAATTCTGTTGATTTTTCCTTTGGATTTGACTGAACCAAAACAGTGCACATAGTAAAAGATATTTATAATCGAGGTATTTTTATACATATTAATATTTATAATTATATGAAAATAAACATTTTATTATTTGAAAAACACTGAATCATATGCTTCAGTTAACTCTACTTCTAGATACTGACATAACTCCTCACCTGCTGACAACCATTACACAGGAAGTACCACTATGGCCTATATTAGCAAGACACATGACAATACTCTCATGGCCAGCTACTGATTTTGAAACACTTTTAACTATTAGAGCAGTGCACAGGCACTCTGCTGAGCATGTATTTTGAAGTGGCTTGGTAATTTAAGGGTATAAGGCTATTATGAATAAAAATAATTCCCTAGGGAATGGTGGATGGTTAGAGCTACATAGCTCAAATCCACCCTGCTAAAGCAAACTCTCATGATCAAGGAACTCACCTGTAATCTGGGAGAAACAGATTTGTTACCCCAGAATAGCCCATAGTTTTGGAATTAGGACACTTAAAAAGTATATTAGAGAGTAACTGTCATTAGAGAATGACAATCTGTACATTCAGGCTTCATGCAGACATTACGGTAAAAGTTCAGGAGATTCGATTGGATAAAAAATGGCCACCCAGTCTAATTTAGTGATTCATTACTTGAATCCTCCTCTTCACAGAACACTACAGAAATTCCTAGGATCTAATCTACATTTATTCATTTTATTTTAAAGCCATGTGACTACAGATCAGGTGCTGGTTTTACAGACTTTTGCTAATGATGTGGTCCCAGTCTAAGTAGGTTTGGGTTGGGAGAGAGACAGGTGGGATTGAGGAACTAGGAGGAGCCACAGGGGGGTTGATGGGGTCTGGTGGATTGGTTAGATCAGAGCCCCTGGTCTGCACCAACTACCCAACCTCTTCAATCCTGCTAAACCTCCCTCAGTTCTACTAGTTTTTTTTCAGTTTTACAGGCATTCATTGGTGTTCAGAGCCTTATCTAAGTAAACCAGGGTGGGATAAGAGATAGCCTTGTGGCTCTGTATGGCAGGGGGTTGGTAGCATCAGGGGCTAGAAACTTGGTGGGGGGTTGATGGGGTCTAGGTGGTAGGGTGTGGTTGGATCAGAGAGGCTCTCATGCCCCCAGCCAAGCTACATTTAATCCCCTAACCCCCTAACCCATCCCAAGACAGACCACCTGCTGTGTGGACTACCCTTGCAAACTCTAATCCTGCCTGCCCCCAAAAAAATTTTACTTAGATTGGACTCCCAATACCAGTGAATATCTTTAAAACCAGTACAAGGGGAAGCTTGTAGGATTGAGTGGGGGCTAGCTGGTCCATGAGCTAGGACCTAGCTTGTCCATGATCTAGGACCTAGCTGTTCCCTAGCTGTCCATTTTGGGGTGGAAGGGGTTAGGGGACTAAAAATAGTCCATGAGCGGGTAGTAAAAGTGCAGCCTAAGGGTTGGGTCATGACTGGGCTTTTCCAGCCCTGAGGGTGCACTCCAAACATGTACAGATGTTGGGTTAGATAGGTCTAACTGTGCCCAATCTAACTTAGTGCTCCACTCAGGTTAACTAACTTACATTGGGCTGCCCATTTTTTGCCTGATCTAACCTTTGGGGAATGCCTGTACAATTTGGCATTTTGGCAATTAGGTCTGCATGTGGGTTAACTAAATTGGACTGAGCAGCCATTTTTTTTCCAATCTAATCTCTCAGATTTCTACATGCAATGTCTGTACATGACTTCAGACTGGTACTCTAACCACCAGACTATTGCCTATTTTGTTGTTGGGTGAGCTCTCTTTCTCTCTGTGTCCCAAAAGGCCTCAAATTTTGTTTGTGTCATAGGATGCAGAAGAGAACAGTGTCTGAAATCTCAAAAAAAAACCCCAACAACCCCTCCCCCCACAAGAACAGAGAGCATGCAAAATATTTCCTATCCAACTCTAGAAATATTTTAGAGAGTAAACATAATATAAGGTACTGCAGCTTGTCTCTATCTGCAAGTGTCTGTGCACATAAACAGAACGCTTAATCGTGTAAAGGATACATGGCAACTTTACAGTTCCTGCTTCAGTTTATCCATTTATAGCACAGTTCTTATAAATGGTTCAATATGAGTAAGATGGCAGGCAAATTGAGGCATCTGGCCCTACATTCAGCTTTTGAATGGGAGCCAAGAGCATTTCCAGTACAATTTCCAGAATTCATGTGTCAGGCCTCAAATAGTGAGATGAGATTTTAAATGATGAGGTTTCTGAAGTTCATTTAGTTTGATTTGCGTTTTTTTTTCTAATCTCTAATTTTAAGGGTGCATTTAGGTTTACAGAAATTATAGACTTCTACCACTACTCCGATGACTTAAAAGATAAAAAAGAAAGATAGAGAGAGTGTATACAAGCTTTCATGAACCAAAGTTCACTTCATCAGATTCTGTGAAAGGACATGCAGAAATCAGAGTATAAGAAGGAGAGAAAATTTAGAATACACAGATAAAGGGAGAGGGTTGGAGGGAGATAGGGAGATAAGGTCAAGAGGGGGTAGAATCATAGAAAATTAGGGTTGGAAAGGACTTCAGAAGGTCATCTAATCCAACCCCCTGCTCAAAGCAGGACCATCCCCAGCTAGATCATCCCAGCAAAGGCTTTGTCTAGCCAGGTCTTAAACCCTCCAAGGATGGAGGTTCCACAACCTCTCTGGATAACCTGTTTCAGTGTTTTACTATCCTTCTAGTGAGAAAAGTCCTCCGAATATCTAATCAAAAATTCCCTTGCTGCAACTTCCCTTGTTCAACGTTGAGAAATGTAAAGTGCTCCACCTCAGGATGAGCAACCCCCAACACACCTACAGGCTTGGCAGCACCAAACTGTCCAGGATCACAAATGAAAGGGACTTGGGGGTAATAATAGACCATAGTTTGGCTATGAGTTGGTAGTGCAATGCTGTAGTCAGTAGGGCAAATAATACTCTGGTATGCATCAATCGATGCAACTGCAACAAAGCCAAGGAGGTGATTCTTCCACTGTACTCAGTGCTGGTGAGATCTCAGCTGGAGTACTGTGTCCAGTTCTAGGTGCCACACTTCAAGAAGGATGTGGACCAGAGAGAGAGAGTCCAAAGAATAGCTACCCACATGATCAGAGTCTTAAAAAGCAAGCCATACGAGGAAAGACTGAGGGATCTGGGACTCTTCAGCCTGAGGAAAAGAAGGCTAAGAGGGAACCTGGTAGCAGCTGATCACTACACTAGGGGAGTACATCAAGGGCTTGGTGAGCAACTGTTCACCAGGACACCTGAGGGGAAAACCAGGAGTAATGGCCACAAACTCCTGGAAGATCGATACAGGCTCAATATTAGGAAAAAACTTCTTCACAGTCAGAGTGCCCAGTCTGTGGAATAAGCTCCCTCCAGAGGTGGTGCAATCACCTACCCTGGCCTGGAAATCTTCAAGAGGAGACTAGACAGTCATCTTGCTAGGGTTACCTGACCCCCAGTTATCTTTCCTGCTTGGTGCTGGGGGCTGGACCTGATAATCTTCTGAGGTCACTTCCAGCCTTACAATCTATGAATCTATGACCTGGAGACCATTGCTTCTTGTTTTGTCATCTGCCACCAGTGAGAACAGTCTAGCTCCATCCTCTTTTGAACCCCCCTTCAGGTAGTTGAAGGCTGCTATTAAATCCTGCCTCATTTTTTTCTTCTCTAGACTAAGTAAGCCCCAGCCTGTTCCCTCAGCCTGTCTCATAAGTCATGTGCCTCAGCCCCCTCACCATTTTTGTTGCCCTCCAGTGGACTCTCCAATTTGTCCACATCCTTTCTGTAGTGGGGGACCAAAACTGAACACCTTACTCCAAATGTGGCCTCACCAGTGCTGAATATAGGGGAATAATCACTTCCTTTGACCTACTGGCAACATGCACACCAATCCAGCCCAGTATGGCATTAGCCTTCTTGCCAACAAGAGAACATTGCTGTTTCATATACAGCTTGTTGTCCACTGTAACCCCAGGTCCTTATCTGCAGAGTTGCTGCCCAGTCAGTGAACCCCCAGCCTGTAATTGTGCATGGGATTGTTTTGTCCTAAGTGAAGGACTTGTCCTTACTAAACATCATAAGATTCCTTTTGGCCCAATCCTCCAATTTATCAAGGTCAATCTGAATCCTAGTCCTACCCTCATCTGCAAACTTGCTGAGGGTGTGCTTTAAGCCATCTAGAATGCAGTCCTAGGAAAGAAAAGCAAAATAGTAATAAAGCAAAGCCATGGGAACAAAGTGGGCTATAAAAGCTAAGTGATGTAATGAGATGAGAATCCATAGTCCCTGCTTAAACCATACTTAATGCAATCCAGTTTGTAGATGATTTCTTGTTCTGCAATTTCCCATTCAAACTTTTTTATTTTATTTTATTTTATTATTATTATTATTATTTTATTTATTTATTTATTTTTTATGAAAACAGCAATTCTGAGGTCAGCATTGGAGACTGAAGTGTTTAGTCGCAGGCTTTTGTCTTTCTGCACAGATGTCAGATCTGTGCTCATTCATTTTTACACATAGACATCACCCTGTCTGTCTGATACAGACAGCAGAGGGCCATTGTGGGCAGAGGATGCCATATATAACATTGGCAGAGTTGCAAGTGAATGAACTTTGGATGTTGCATTCCTTGTTATTAGGTCCAGTAATGATGTGGTCTATATCGATATGGTTTGTACCGATGTGTAGCTAATATAAGGCAGAGGGCATATAAGTCTTTGACTAAGCTAGTGGATATCTCTGTTAGATGGATATTTCTCTGGAAAGGAGTAGGCTATGGTTCCAGCCTGAATAATGGCATCAGATGTGTGGCATGTTGGTTAGAGCACAAATGCAGTCTCAAATGTCCTCTGAGTGAAACTGGCCTAGAACCTGGACCTGTCTTTTCCTGAGCACATGCCATAATCACTCTGCTATTGTTGCTAACAGCTACTAGTCATATGCTTTTTGCCATGGAAACTTTAGTGCCTTATCTAAAAGACAGTGTATAGTGTGCTGTGAATGCTCAGTGGTTGTGTGGATGCCTCTGTGTCCCCTCTGCAGGGGTAATAGAATCACAGACTGTGCACAAGTGCCAAAAATGCTACTGATGTGGCTGGAAAACTAATTTGTGTGAGTAAAGTGAAACATAATTCTGCCTTTAATGTTTAGTGTCTAAAACCTATTTCAGGGTTTTTTTTTTAATGGCATTGTTGACTTTTGTTGTAAGCTCTTATTGACATTAGACCACACATGCTTATATAACTTCTGTAAGGGGATGAGTAGAAGGGTGAAATCACCAGTGTGTCCTTACCAAAGCTTTTAAGAGAACTGCTAGGTTTTTAAATAATTTAAAATGGCTCTCCTGGGGACAGCTGAACTTAATGCAGGTAAAGTAAGTTGCTTGTAGCTCAGGAGTATATATTTTCAATCAAGTGCCAGGTAGACCTTACTTTAGCAATTACTTCTTCCCCTAATAAATGCAAATGCCTTTTTTGCATTTTTACTATACAACTTATTTTTGCATTCATCCTGAAAATTAATAATATTTATTGGCTTTCTATAAAATTGTTGTACATCATTCTTTATTAGCTTGGTAGTACACATCAACATAATAAATACATAACCCTTGAAAATTTTAAGAGGGAATGTTCTATTAGAGGTTTCATCTCTCTCACACACACACTGATGTGGTCAGACATAAACCAGTTTATGTTAGGCTTCGCTAAAGCATTCCACCAATATATCTGAGCAGTCTCTAGAGTACTGACTCTTTTGGGCAGCAGTGAAGGACAAGCCATTGTACTCATGCAACTGGGTCATGCAGTTTCTACAGTTTTTTCCTTTAATTGAAAAGTTACATTGCACATTCAGTCTGACCAAAGCATTAAAAAAGGATTCCCACTGGATCCCAGTGTGCATAATGGGTCAGACTTTCATTTTCAACTCACATTTGGCATCCCAATCTGACCTTAGGAATTCTAGAATAAAGAATTATATTAACAATCACATGTACACATATGATGACCTGGTGAAGATTCAGGATGGTTTCTGTAAACGGAAATACTACCTTACCTATCTATTGGAGTTCTTCAAGGGTTTGCTGAGGATGCTGAGGGTGCTGAGACAAGAGGGATTTTCAGAAAACTCTTGGTAAGGTCCCTCACCAAAGGCTTTTATAAAAACCAAGTTGCCATGGGATTGTTCTTTGGGAAAGTTCTTTGATAGGCTGAGAGCTGGTTAAAAAGATAGAAGGAAAAGGATAGGGTTCAATGGTCATTTTTAGGATGGAGAGAGGTCAAAAGTGGAGTCCTGCCTCCTCAAACTCTGGCCTGAGACATATCTGTACCACAGAAGCATGTCATACAGCCCAAGATGCTCCCCACAGGTCTATACATTTGTCAGTGGGGGACAGATGGCAATTAACACTGCCCCTGCTTGCCCACTGTTAAATTTCTAAACCCTGTGAGCCAGATAACATGGCCTTGCCCATGGGGCTGGGCCTATGTTCAGGTGATAAATTGAGCTCCAAAGATTAAGAGTGATTAATTATCTTTCATGCCATCCCTGGCATCCACCATTACTGGTTTAGTTAGGTGGAGGCCAGGGAGGGTATGGCAGAGGATTAATCAAACTCTGGACTGATCACAACCTCTGGTCTGATCATATATGCACATACACATGCACATACACATTTCACTGAGTAGTCTGTTTAATAGCTATTAATGGATCTATCATTCATGATTTTGTCTATTACCTTCCTGAACCATTACTTTATGACCAGGTCACAAAATGCTTAGATGCAGGACAAGAGGTGGATGTCATTTTCTTAGATTTTAGGAAGGCCTTCAATACAATATCTCATTCCATTCTCATAAATTAATCAAGGGACTGTGACTTAAATGCTTATATGGTCCGGTGTGTGGCAAATTGGCTTGGGGGTCACACCCAGAGTGTGGTAGTAGATGGGTTGGTATTGACCTGGAAGGATGTGGGTAGTGGGGTCCTGCAGGGTTCGGTCCTTGGTCCTGTACTCTTCAATGTCTTAATCAGAGACTTGGATATGGGTGTGAAGTGTACTCTGTTCAAGTTTGAGAAGTATACTAAATTGTGGGGGGGAAATGAACAGTCTGGAGGGTAGGGAATGATTGCAGGCAGACCTGGACAGGTTGCAAAAGTGAGCAGAACACAGTATGATGCAGTACAACAAGGACAAATGCAGAGTGCTGCAGCTAAGGCGTAAAAATATCCAGCACACCTAATGTCTGGGGAATGACCCTCTCAGCAGCACAGAAGTGGAAAGGGATCTTGGAGTCATAGTGGACTCCAAGAACATAAGTCATCAGTGTGGTGGAATCATCAGCAAAGCTAACTGCACTTATCATGCATTAGCAGATGCATGGCAAATAGAACCAACAAGGTGATACCTACCCTCTATGTGGCATTGGCAGACTGCAGTTCAAGTACTGTGTTCAGTTCTGGGCACTGTACTTTAAGAAGGATGTAGATAACCTTGAGAGGGTCCAGAGGAGAGCCACTCAAATGGTTAAGGGTTTACAGGCCAATCCCTATGAGGAGAGACTAAGGGACCTGGACCTCTTCAGCTTCTGCAAGAGAAGGCTGAGAGGTAATCTTGTGGCCACCTACAAATTCATTAGGGAGGCACAGCAAGGAATTGGAGATGCTCTGCTCACCAGGGTGCCTCTTGTGGTAAGAAGGAACAATGATCACAAACTGACAGAGAACAGATTTAGGCTAGACATCAGGAAAAACTTCTTCATGGTAAGGGTGGCCAAAACTTGGAATGGGTTTCCAAGGGAGGTGGTGCTTTCTCCTACCTTGGGGGGTCTTCAAGAGAAGCCTGGATAGGCATCTGGCTGGGGTCATCTGACCCCAGCACTTTTTCCTCCCCAGGGCAGGGGGTCAGACTCAATGATCTGTTGAGATCCCTTCCAACCCTAGCATCTATGAATCTATGAACCTGTCTGTATTATATGCCTCTACAATTTCCTGTGAGAATGAGTTGCACAAGTTAACTCTGCACTACTTTAAAAAAGTACTTTCTCCTGCTAGTTTTAAATTTGGTGACAGATTGGGCTAACCCTGCACACTGTATCAGACCAATGGTTTGGCTCTAACTAAGCCTGCCCCATCCAACTGGCCCACAGGACAAAAGGTTGGGAAATACTGCTCTAGATTCACCCTATGCTTATGCTTTCCCCCTAAAGTATCCTCTTCTGCCACTGTTGGATTCAGAATACTGGGCTAGGTGGACCATTGGTCTCACACATTGGCACTTCTAATGTCCAACTGTATTTTTCTTGATCAGATATAAAGTAAAACTACAATTATTCAATAAACACATACACTTCCCTAGTGGCAGAAGACTTCATATAAGGATATCTGAGAACACAATCTTGAAACAGTCCTCCATTTAGTAGACTTGAGGTTTCTCATATAATAAATATACATGGATTGGATAACCTGGATTTAAATATCTTTAGTCAATGTTTAGCTTAAATGGTAAATTAGTTGTCCACTCCTCAACTTGAGATATACACTAGAATTTAGGCAAAAATGGAAATAACAACATCCATAAAATTGTTTTCTGTGCTTTTCTAATATTGACAAACTGGAAATCACAAAATATCTTTTCTTGGAAAACAGGAGATTAGGATATGTGACTGGAAAGACATTTTTAGCCATTTCCTTTACTCTTTTAGGCCTTCACTAAACATTACAGGTACTGCACAATTAATTGGTTAATTGTGCAATTAAGACCAGCTCCACATGCAAAGTACTTATCCCATGATAATAAGCTGCAACCATCTATAAAGTTAGACCTTGAAAATGTGTAGTAACTTTATAGGTGATTGTTATCAAGCTTTAATTTTTATGTTTAGCAGGGTCTCCCTGCAGCTCCCAGAATCTGCCAGGCCCAGGGGTTTCATGTGCCCCCAAGCTTTAGGGATTGAGGCACCCACACTCCCTGAGGCCCAGGGGTGTATGGGGCACCCCTGTTGGTGGGAGCCCTTTAGCGCTGAAAGGACTCCCAGCTGTGGTAACTTGCTTCTCACCAGCGAAGGGGGAGCCCAGAATCAGGCTTCTCCTGCATCAGCAATAAGGTGGAATGGGACCTAAATGGCAATACTACAATTGCACCTCCTGCCATGCATATGTGACATGACAAAGGCATGATTGTGTGGATTGCATGTGAGATCCCATTACGCCTTAACCTGCACCTGTAGAGGGGACCTTATGCAAACACATTGGATATTCCCATTCATAAATGTATCAAGCTTTATTCATTTTTTTTGTGATTTCTCCTATCCTTAATTTTGACCAATGCAGTTAGGAAGAGGAACTATATGTTTATTAGTTTCATAACCATTAAATAATTAATTTAACTAGGGATATTAACATTAAGAAAACAGTGGAGAAAATAATTTACTTAATTTAAAGCCTTTATTGATATAAAGGAAAGGTAGGGGTGTGGCTCTGTATGTCAAAGAGCAATACATATCTTCAACAAACAGCACAGGGTCAAAGGAAAGGCAGACTGAAGTACTCTGACTTAGAATACAAGGGGGTCGAGGGGAAAGGGACTTAATGGTGGGTGTCTACTACAGACCACTCAACCAGGGGAAAGAGCTGGACTGGGAATTCTCAGGTCAGCGTCTGGAGGCAGTTAAGTCAAGGGACGCGGTCATCATTGGTGACCTAAACTACCCAGACATCTGCTGGGAGGAGCAGTCAGCTAGGTCTGAATGCCCACGTAGATTCCTAGCCAAGATACAGGACCTCCACCTAACCCAGGAGGTGTACAGTCCCACCAGGAGGAATGCCTTGCTGGACTTGGTCCTGGCCACAGGGGATGACCTGGTGAGGGGGCTGTGGGTTCTTGACCACCTGGGTGATAGCGATAATTGCCTAATGGAATTCACCATCCAGTGCGGGGTGTCAAAGGCCTGCAGCAAGGCAGCAGTCCTGGACTTCAGGAGGGCTGATTTAAATGAATTAAGGAGATTAGTTGGGGAGGCACTGAGGTCCTGGAGGGAAGGGGACTTGGGAGTCCAAGAGGAGTGATTGTTCTTTAAGGAGATGATCCTCTGAGCCCAAAGGGTGACAATCCCAATGTGAGTCAAAGAGGGCACGAGTGCTCAAAATCCCCCACAGCTCACCAAAGGCATTCAGGATCATCTGAAATATAAAATGGGATGCCTCTGTGTCCCCTCTGCAGGGGTAATAGAATCACAGACTGTGCACAAGTGCCAAAAATGCTACTGATGTGGCTGGAAAACTAATTTGTGTGAGTAAAGTGAAACATAATTCTGCCTTTAATGTTTAGTGTCTAAAACCTATTTCAGGGTTTTTTTTTTAATGGCATTGTTGACTTTTGTTGTAAGCTCTTATTGACATTAGACCACACATGCTTATATAACTTCTGTAAGGGGATGAGTAGAAGGGTGAAATCACCAGTGTGTCCTTACCAAAGCTTTTAAGAGAACTGCTAGGTTTTTAAATAATTTAAAATGGCTCTCCTGGGGACAGCTGAACTTAATGCAGGTAAAGTAAGTTGCTTGTAGCTCAGGAGTATATATTTTCAATCAAGTGCCAGGTAGACCTTACTTTAGCAATTACTTCTTCCCCTAATAAATGCAAATGCCTTTTTTGCATTTTTACTATACAACTTATTTTTGCATTCATCCTGAAAATTAATAATATTTATTGGCTTTCTATAAAATTGTTGTACATCATTCTTTATTAGCTTGGTAGTACACATCAACATAATAAATACATAACCCTTGAAAATTTTAAGAGGGAATGTTCTATTAGAGGTTTCATCTCTCTCACACACACACTGATGTGGTCAGACATAAACCAGTTTATGTTAGGCTTCGCTAAAGCATTCCACCAATATATCTGAGCAGTCTCTAGAGTACTGACTCTTTTGGGCAGCAGTGAAGGACAAGCCATTGTACTCATGCAACTGGGTCATGCAGTTTCTACAGTTTTTTCCTTTAATTGAAAAGTTACATTGCACATTCAGTCTGACCAAAGCATTAAAAAAGGATTCCCACTGGATCCCAGTGTGCATAATGGGTCAGACTTTCATTTTCAACTCACATTTGGCATCCCAATCTGACCTTAGGAATTCTAGAATAAAGAATTATATTAACAATCACATGTACACATATGATGACCTGGTGAAGATTCAGGATGGTTTCTGTAAACGGAAATACTACCTTACCTATCTATTGGAGTTCTTCAAGGGTTTGCTGAGGATGCTGAGGGTGCTGAGACAAGAGGGATTTTCAGAAAACTCTTGGTAAGGTCCCTCACCAAAGGCTTTTATAAAAACCAAGTTGCCATGGGATTGTTCTTTGGGAAAGTTCTTTGATAGGCTGAGAGCTGGTTAAAAAGATAGAAGGAAAAGGATAGGGTTCAATGGTCATTTTTAGGATGGAGAGAGGTCAAAAGTGGAGTCCTGCCTCCTCAAACTCTGGCCTGAGACATATCTGTACCACAGAAGCATGTCATACAGCCCAAGATGCTCCCCACAGGTCTATACATTTGTCAGTGGGGGACAGATGGCAATTAACACTGCCCCTGCTTGCCCACTGTTAAATTTCTAAACCCTGTGAGCCAGATAACATGGCCTTGCCCATGGGGCTGGGCCTATGTTCAGGTGATAAATTGAGCTCCAAAGATTAAGAGTGATTAATTATCTTTCATGCCATCCCTGGCATCCACCATTACTGGTTTAGTTAGGTGGAGGCCAGGGAGGGTATGGCAGAGGATTAATCAAACTCTGGACTGATCACAACCTCTGGTCTGATCATATATGCACATACACATGCACATACACATTTCACTGAGTAGTCTGTTTAATAGCTATTAATGGATCTATCATTCATGATTTTGTCTATTACCTTCCTGAACCATTACTTTATGACCAGGTCACAAAATGCTTAGATGCAGGACAAGAGGTGGATGTCATTTTCTTAGATTTTAGGAAGGCCTTCAATACAATATCTCATTCCATTCTCATAAATTAATCAAGGGACTGTGACTTAAATGCTTATATGGTCCGGTGTGTGGCAAATTGGCTTGGGGGTCACACCCAGAGTGTGGTAGTAGATGGGTTGGTATTGACCTGGAAGGATGTGGGTAGTGGGGTCCTGCAGGGTTCGGTCCTTGGTCCTGTACTCTTCAATGTCTTAATCAGAGACTTGGATATGGGTGTGAAGTGTACTCTGTTCAAGTTTGAGAAGTATACTAAATTGTGGGGGGGAAATGAACAGTCTGGAGGGTAGGGAATGATTGCAGGCAGACCTGGACAGGTTGCAAAAGTGAGCAGAACACAGTATGATGCAGTACAACAAGGACAAATGCAGAGTGCTGCAGCTAAGGCGTAAAAATATCCAGCACACCTAATGTCTGGGGAATGACCCTCTCAGCAGCACAGAAGTGGAAAGGGATCTTGGAGTCATAGTGGACTCCAAGAACATAAGTCATCAGTGTGGTGGAATCATCAGCAAAGCTAACTGCACTTATCATGCATTAGCAGATGCATGGCAAATAGAACCAACAAGGTGATACCTACCCTCTATGTGGCATTGGCAGACTGCAGTTCAAGTACTGTGTTCAGTTCTGGGCACTGTACTTTAAGAAGGATGTAGATAACCTTGAGAGGGTCCAGAGGAGAGCCACTCAAATGGTTAAGGGTTTACAGGCCAATCCCTATGAGGAGAGACTAAGGGACCTGGACCTCTTCAGCTTCTGCAAGAGAAGGCTGAGAGGTAATCTTGTGGCCACCTACAAATTCATTAGGGAGGCACAGCAAGGAATTGGAGATGCTCTGCTCACCAGGGTGCCTCTTGTGGTAAGAAGGAACAATGATCACAAACTGACAGAGAACAGATTTAGGCTAGACATCAGGAAAAACTTCTTCATGGTAAGGGTGGCCAAAACTTGGAATGGGTTTCCAAGGGAGGTGGTGCTTTCTCCTACCTTGGGGGGTCTTCAAGAGAAGCCTGGATAGGCATCTGGCTGGGGTCATCTGACCCCAGCACTTTTTCCTCCCCAGGGCAGGGGGTCAGACTCAATGATCTGTTGAGATCCCTTCCAACCCTAGCATCTATGAATCTATGAACCTGTCTGTATTATATGCCTCTACAATTTCCTGTGAGAATGAGTTGCACAAGTTAACTCTGCACTACTTTAAAAAAGTACTTTCTCCTGCTAGTTTTAAATTTGGTGACAGATTGGGCTAACCCTGCACACTGTATCAGACCAATGGTTTGGCTCTAACTAAGCCTGCCCCATCCAACTGGCCCACAGGACAAAAGGTTGGGAAATACTGCTCTAGATTCACCCTATGCTTATGCTTTCCCCCTAAAGTATCCTCTTCTGCCACTGTTGGATTCAGAATACTGGGCTAGGTGGACCATTGGTCTCACACATTGGCACTTCTAATGTCCAACTGTATTTTTCTTGATCAGATATAAAGTAAAACTACAATTATTCAATAAACACATACACTTCCCTAGTGGCAGAAGACTTCATATAAGGATATCTGAGAACACAATCTTGAAACAGTCCTCCATTTAGTAGACTTGAGGTTTCTCATATAATAAATATACATGGATTGGATAACCTGGATTTAAATATCTTTAGTCAATGTTTAGCTTAAATGGTAAATTAGTTGTCCACTCCTCAACTTGAGATATACACTAGAATTTAGGCAAAAATGGAAATAACAACATCCATAAAATTGTTTTCTGTGCTTTTCTAATATTGACAAACTGGAAATCACAAAATATCTTTTCTTGGAAAACAGGAGATTAGGATATGTGACTGGAAAGACATTTTTAGCCATTTCCTTTACTCTTTTAGGCCTTCACTAAACATTACAGGTACTGCACAATTAATTGGTTAATTGTGCAATTAAGACCAGCTCCACATGCAAAGTACTTATCCCATGATAATAAGCTGCAACCATCTATAAAGTTAGACCTTGAAAATGTGTAGTAACTTTATAGGTGATTGTTATCAAGCTTTAATTTTTATGTTTAGCAGGGTCTCCCTGCAGCTCCCAGAATCTGCCAGGCCCAGGGGTTTCATGTGCCCCCAAGCTTTAGGGATTGAGGCACCCACACTCCCTGAGGCCCAGGGGTGTATGGGGCACCCCTGTTGGTGGGAGCCCTTTAGCGCTGAAAGGACTCCCAGCTGTGGTAACTTGCTTCTCACCAGCGAAGGGGGAGCCCAGAATCAGGCTTCTCCTGCATCAGCAATAAGGTGGAATGGGACCTAAATGGCAATACTACAATTGCACCTCCTGCCATGCATATGTGACATGACAAAGGCATGATTGTGTGGATTGCATGTGAGATCCCATTACGCCTTAACCTGCACCTGTAGAGGGGACCTTATGCAAACACATTGGATATTCCCATTCATAAATGTATCAAGCTTTATTCATTTTTTTTGTGATTTCTCCTATCCTTAATTTTGACCAATGCAGTTAGGAAGAGGAACTATATGTTTATTAGTTTCATAACCATTAAATAATTAATTTAACTAGGGATATTAACATTAAGAAAACAGTGGAGAAAATAATTTACTTAATTTAAAGCCTTTATTGATATAAAGGAAAGGTAGGGGTGTGGCTCTGTATGTCAAAGAGCAATACATATCTTCAACAAACAGCACAGGGTCAAAGGAAAGGCAGACTGAAGTACTCTGACTTAGAATACAAGGGGGTCGAGGGGAAAGGGACTTAATGGTGGGTGTCTACTACAGACCACTCAACCAGGGGAAAGAGCTGGACTGGGAATTCTCAGGTCAGCGTCTGGAGGCAGTTAAGTCAAGGGACGCGGTCATCATTGGTGACCTAAACTACCCAGACATCTGCTGGGAGGAGCAGTCAGCTAGGTCTGAATGCCCACGTAGATTCCTAGCCAAGATACAGGACCTCCACCTAACCCAGGAGGTGTACAGTCCCACCAGGAGGAATGCCTTGCTGGACTTGGTCCTGGCCACAGGGGATGACCTGGTGAGGGGGCTGTGGGTTCTTGACCACCTGGGTGATAGCGATAATTGCCTAATGGAATTCACCATCCAGTGCGGGGTGTCAAAGGCCTGCAGCAAGGCAGCAGTCCTGGACTTCAGGAGGGCTGATTTAAATGAATTAAGGAGATTAGTTGGGGAGGCACTGAGGTCCTGGAGGGAAGGGGACTTGGGAGTCCAAGAGGAGTGATTGTTCTTTAAGGAGATGATCCTCTGAGCCCAAAGGGTGACAATCCCAATGTGAGTCAAAGAGGGCACGAGTGCTCAAAATCCCCCACAGCTCACCAAAGGCATTCAGGATCATCTGAAAGATAAAATGGAAGCATACACCCAGTGGAAGGGAGGGGCCATCACCAAGGAGGATTACACCTCCATTGCTCGAGACTGCAGGGGGCTGTTAGGAAGGCTAAGGTAGACACAGAACTGGACTAGTGACCTGGATAAAAGACAACAAGAAGTCCTTTTTAAAATATATAGGGAGTAAAAAGAAGGCACCGGGTAACATGGGGCCCCTGCAGGACACACTTGGCAATCTGATAGTTGCACTAGATGATAAAAATGACATCTTTAACAAATTCTTTGCCTCCATATTTCTGAGCAGAGACCAGGACATACCCCCCACCAGAATCCTGGATGAACTCAGAAGGGGCACAGCTGGGCCCAGCATCAGAAAGGACCTCATCAGGGAACTTCTGGTGGGACTGGACATCTTCAAATAGGTGGGTCCAGATGATCTCCACCCAAGGGTGCTGAGGTAATTGGCAGAGGACATTGAAGGATCCCTGGCACAGCTCTACAAGCACTCATGGTGCTCTGGAGAGGTGCCAGAGGATTGGAAAAGATCCAATGTGGACCCCATTTTCAAAAAAGGGAGGAAGGAGGACTCAGGAAACTATAGGCCCATTAGTCTTACCTCAGTCCTGGGGAAGTTTTTTGAGAAAATTATCCAGGAGCACATCTGTGAGGAACCAGCAGGGAAGATTATGCTTAGGGGCAACCAACATGGGTTCATTAGAGGCAGGTTGTGTCAGACCAACCTGGTGGCCTTCTACAACCAGGTCACAAAATCCTTGGATGCATGTATCATGCTTGACCTAGTCTTTCTGGACTTTAGGAAGGCCTTTGACACTGTCTCTCACCCCATACTCATCAAAAAATTAGGTGACTGTGGCGTCGATGCCTACACAATCAGATGGGTCACAAATTGGCTGGATGGCCATACCCAGACAGTGGTGCTGGATGGGTCATTTTAAACCTGGAGCGATGTGGGCAGTGGAGTTTCCCACGGCTTGGTCCTCGGGCCGGCACTGTTCAACATCTTCATCAGCGACTTGGACAAGGGGATAAAAAGCACCTTGTTCAAGTTCGCGGATAACACTAAGATGTGGGGAGAAGTGGACATGTTAGAAAGGAGGGACAGGCTACAACTAGACCTGGACGGGTTACAAAGGTGGGTGGATGAGAATAGGATGGGTTTCAATACTGACAAGTGCAAGGTTCTGCACCTGGGGAGGATGAACCAGAAGTATACCTATAGGCTGGGGAATTCCCTTCTTATCAGCACAGAGGCAGAAAGGACGTTGGAGTCATTATTGATTCCAAGATGAACATGGGCTGCCAATGTGAGGACGTGTTCAGTAGGGCCAACCACACTTTGTCATGCATCCACAGCTGCATCACGAGCAGGTCCAAGGAGGTGATCCTTCCCCCTCTATGCAACATTGGTCAGGCCACGGTTGGAGTACTGCATCCAGTTCTGGGCATCGCACATCAGGAGGGATGTGGACAGCATCGAGAGAGTCAAGAGGAGGGCCACTCACATGACCGGGGCAGCAGAGCAGGCCCTATGAGGAGAGGCTATGGGACCTGAACCTGTTCAGCTTCCACAAGAGAAGGCTGAGAGGGGATCTGGTGGCCATTTATAAACTGGCCAAGGGGCACCAGCAGGCAAAGGGAGAGTCCCTGTCCCTGCTATGAAACTATGAAACTATATCCCAGAGAAATAATCATAATAATAATAATAATAACAATAATAATAATAATAATAATAATAATGCCTTGCAAAATATAGGTAAATGGAAGAAAAGCGTTCAGGATTCACTAATATTCAAAATTGTATGCTGGAAGAAAGACACAATCATTACTGAAACACAACATGTTACACACTGATCACAGGAAAAATACTATTCATTTAGTTCCAAGAAAGGAGTAGATCCTAGCACTGTAATTTGTCCCTATTTTATAATTCAGTATCATTCCCATGATTTTTAGAATCCCAATTAGTTCCAAAAATAACCATGAAGCCATACATCAAAACAAAATAAGCATTGCAAATTGAGTTTTGTTCCTGTATCTTTAAATAGTAGGCTTATTTTTACTATTTGTATAGAAGAGGAGTGGTTAGGGACTAAGTATTTAATTCTTGTCTCTGATACTGATTATCATAGGTACATTTAAGTAGACATTTTACCTGTTTGTCACAATATAAACATAATACAAATTAATATGACTCTCAGCAGTATAGTGAGATTTAATTCACGTTCAAAAAAATCTTTGGCATAAAAATAGTTTGAATTACTTCAATATTTAAGAGATCTGTTTTTTACTTTAAAAAAGAAAGGAGGAAAACATTTGAGATACAATTCTAAGATAAAATAGATTAATAAAGAAGAAATTGGTTGTAGGATAAGTTCCACCAACCAAAAGATAGTAATAGTTTAGGTACTAAAACATTCATATAAAAAAGAATGTCTATGACACATTTTAAAAATAGTATTAGCTATGTGAATCTTATAGTAGACAAACTATTTTAGATAGTGTTATCATTGAATTCTTAGAGTGGGTTACTATCTATAGTTATGAAATGTAAGTTGTAAAAAGGTTCATGTAAGATTATGCATTGCTTTGGGGAGAAAATATGCAGTATGGACTTATTCCAATATGTGCAGTTGTGTTTGTAAGATCTTCCTAGATCTTTGGCCTTGTTTTCTTGTTCACCTACTCAATGTACAATATATGCTTTCTGAGGTTCTAACATGACTGCTATATTTTCTCCTTTGTTCACTCCAAGACCAGGGTACTGATCACCATTAGATGGCATGAATTTGATGATATTACATTCTGTGAAATCAAATTAAATTCCATTTTTTTCACAGTTTGGTGGATGAGGGGAATGTGGACATAATATGTCTGGATACCATCATATGCAACACACATTAAATGCAGTCCCTCAAAGGTATCATCCTCCAAAGTAAGCTACAACAATGTAGGATAATTACTATCACTAAGAGGATGCATAATTGGTTGAATAAATGCAAGCAAAGAGTACTGTAAATGGATTGATCAGACTGACAGGAAGTCAAAAATGGTGATTCAGTTATGCAGTTTAATATTTTTATTAAGTTTTAGCACAGGTAGCCCATAAACACCATTTTAAGTAGCAATTTAGCACCTACTAATATATAGTGCAAACTATGCATGATGTTAGTCTACAGTCAAAAGGCTCAGGATTTACCATATAGTTCATTGGCCAGGGCACCAGCAGAGTCAAAAGCATGTCAATTCATGAAGTTGAGCAGTAAACAGAGAGCAGTGGCTCTGGGATTAACAGGCCAGGTGTGGCACTGCCTTGAAGAGGATTTTCTCTGTACTAGTGACTTGGGCTATCAGATTGCTATTACCCTGACTTCAACTGAGGTATGCCAATTCCCTTGCTAGGAACAACGCTGGAGGTTCCTGGCTAGAGGGTTTTGCCGCTCTGCTCAGGCTCAGATCAATTAACATATTTGGGGTCAGGAAGGAATTTTACCCCACAGTTAGAGTGGTATGGACTATGGGGTGGGAGTTTCCTTCCTCTGTAGTGAGGTTGTGGCCCTCTACTTGAGACCTCTTGAGCTTATATAGACAGCATTTGATAGAAGCAGGATATTAGCAGCCAAGGTTCCCCTGTTTTACCTGTGGTAGGTTAGTGTGTTAAGTCTATGTGTCAGGATTAAAGGTAATCATGTGTAGAGTTAAGATTATGGTTGTATGGGATGGTCTGGATAGAGATGATCCTGTTTCAGGTAAGGATTTCAACTATATGACCTCTGGTGGTCCCTTTCAGCCCTACTTCCCCATGACTCTATGCATCTGTGACTTCACAGCTCAGCACTACTCAGTGTGTGTGTGTGTGTGTGTACTCCAGATATCCCCCACAAAAGAATCCAGGTGCTAATTAGCTCCCACCTCCTGATGGAAACCAAGTGTTTTTATCATGAGTCCTAGAATCCTCCAAAAATGTATATACAGATTAGGTAGAGAGAACCTGGTCCTCTTTCACTTCATAGAGGCCAAGACCAGACTAATCATATGTGACAGGCTGAGAGAGACTCTGACAGAGGGATTCTGGGTGAATTGTTTGATACCCCATTTGGTGATGTTTGGCAGACATTTAGGGCTGTTGAAGAAACAGGAATCATAGGGAATATAGGTAAAATAGGGAAA
>NW_005842495.1:910655-916888 GCF_000455745.1 Alligator sinensis | reverse complement strand
GGGAAAGAGCACAGCTCATCTATGGGAATTAAGAGTAAATCGAAATGTACACAACACTGTGGCTCACTATGACTTGAAGAAGTGTCAGTGCTGCAGGGTGACTGGATTTAATTAGCACTAGCATATATCTTATTCAGATAGGTTGCACTAACTTATCCTTGTCATTGGGTCCCACCAACATGTTTGCCCAATATGGGCCATATGCTTTATAATAATACTCAGTGCTGGTTACATTCAATCAATATCATAGCTGTTTTCCATTACCTAGCACATGCTGCTTTTAGCAGTAGCTCAAATATAGTGAATGCAGTTAATCCATTTTTCTTGTATGTGAATGTAAGACAAGGGGCTTTTTTGCCCCAGGCTGATTGGGTAAAGAAACCTTGTCTTATATTCTAGTAATACAATAAATGTCAGCCAATCATTTCCAATAATTTGAACATGTATTTTTCTGCTTATGAGACCATACCTACAGTGGAGCTGTATTGTGACCTAGGGTATACATGGTCAGCAAGAGCATGAAGTCTTCTGAGCACCACCTGAGTGATGATCTCTCCAACAATTCTTAAACGTGAAATGACATGATATTTATCACAGTCACCATGGTCACCTTTATTCTTATATCTAAGAAATAATTGTATTCAATACACAAGAGATGACAGAATCACTCTTGATGATTCTGGGTGCATGTTATCTGATGTACATGGTCAATTTTATGCACTCATCATGAAACAAATGTAGAATAACTGTCAAGATCATGAGTTATACAAAGACACTAAAGAAGGGTTGAAGAACACAGTAGCATATAGAATTCCAATATAGAATACTACTTTTTTGTGTTCTTAGGATTCCAACTACCAGAAATCAGCAATGATTAAAGAAACTAGGCATGTTTTGTTTGGAGAAAAGGCATTCCACTGGGAGCACGATAGCATTTTCAAATATTTGAAGTCTTGTCTAAAGAAGATGGATACACTTTCTACTTCCTTGCCACAGAGGACAGAAGAAGAGGCAAAGTGCTTATACTACAGGATAAAAAGATTTAGATCACCTGTCAGAAAATACTACCTATTGGAAAAAGTAAGACAATAAAATAAGTTGCTTAGCAAACTTTTGGAATTTTCTTCATTTTCTAGGAACCTTAAATGTTTTCAAGAAGAGGCTTAACAGGTATCTATTCAGGATCATTAGATGATTGGACTGAAAGACTCCTATGGTCCCTTTCAATCTTAAAATGCAAGAGAAGGTGTAGGAGTGAGGGAAGATTGTATGAAATATAAAGTAGGAGTGAGGAAAGTTGTAACAAACAGCACATCAGCACAGATGAGAAACTGGTCCAGTTAAAAATGCTGAAAATATTTTGATGATATCATCAATATTCTTAAAATTCTTCTTTTGCCCTCTCATGAGTATAAATGGCTGGAGACCTTTTTAGTTTCTTCCTCTAAGTCAATATTATGATACACCTGGCTTCTAGTATTATTTTTTTCTTCTGCACAGTTCTGTGCATAATGGATGTTATTTGTAGAGAAGTACACTTGTCTAGATTCCCTTTTAGAACTCTGATCTTCCATTACACCATCTTGGCAATGTATTTCATAAAGGTTTATGAGAGAGGATTTATCTGAGCAGTATTTTTCCCTTGAAAGTTCATATCATAATTAATATAGAATATTACTTTTTGTGTTCTTTGGATGTTAACGAACAGAGATCAATCACTGACTAGCTCAAGGATTTCCATATGGAATGCTGAAGACTCACAGAAAAACAGTGTATCTTCTAAATAGATCAATCACAAATAAAAGCCCATCAGAATAGACTTTTGTTGGACATAAATCAAACAAATTGATTGATGGAAGAGGAATAGTATATTTCTTCAAAAGAAAAAATAATTTAAATCCAGCAGGCTTATTCACCTGGTATAAAGCAACATAATTCCACTGAGGTCAAAAGTGCAAGGGATATTTACCTCTACAGGGGTTCTACTCCATTTAAAAAAAAAAATCATATCATTATGTTGGAGTATGAGAACTAGAATGTGACAATGAGAAGCCTCATAATATTGTGTGACATACCAAGTATAATCTGTAAATACCTGTATTTTTTAGTTTGAATAATCCAAAATACTGTTAGGGAAATTTTATAAATATTTGTATGCATGTGTGCCTTTTCCAAATATCTCATAAGTTTTTATGTTTCAAGGGTATCATAGGCATTAGGACTGGAAGGGTCCTCGTCAGATCATTGGGTTCAGCTCCCTGCCCAAGTGCAGGAAGTTGGCTAAGGTCAAAGGATCCCAGCAAGATAAGCATCCAAATGTTTCTTACAAGTGTCCAGAGTAGGTGCCTGCATCAACTCAGGGGGGTGAGGGAGTGGGGGGGTCTGTTCCAGGCCTTGGGGGCTCAGACAGTAAAGAAGTTCTTTATTATGTCCGGCCTAAAAAGGTCTTGCGGGAGTTTGTGACCATTGAACCTTGTCATCCCTTGCACTGCTCTAGAGAACAGGCATTCCCCCAGATCCTGATACACACCCCTTATGTACCATAGTCATCCCTGAGCCTGCGCTTCTCCAGGTTGAAGAGTCCCATAACTCGCAGCCTCTCTTCATAAAGCCTGTTCTCTTGCCCTCTGACCATGTGTGTGGCTCTCCTCTGAACTCTTTCAAGCTTCCCCACATCCTTCCTGAATTGTGGAGCCCAGAATTAGATGCAGTACTCCAGCTGTGGCCTCACCAAGGCCGAATATAGTGGGAGGATGACATCCTGGGTTTTGCTTGAGATGCATCGGTAGATGCAAGCCAGAGTTTTGTTCGCTTTGCCAGCTGTGGTATCACATTGGTGGCTCATGTTCATCTTGTGGTCAGTCATGACCCCCAAGTCTCTTTCAGTCATGGTGCTAGTGGGTGCAGCACTGACAAGCCTATAAGTATAATACGGGGGACTTTCCCCACCCCCCCCGAGGTGGCTTTTCCCCCCAAGGCGGAGTACCTTGCATTTCTCCGTATTGAATGCCATCAGGTTTTCATCCACCCACCTTGCAAGCCTACTGAAGTCGGGCTGGATCACCAGCCTATCCTGAAGTATGGACACTCTTCCCCAAAGTTTGGTGTCATGAGCAGACTTAGCGAGTCCACTTTTGACACCAGCATCCATATCATTTATAAAGACATTAAAGAGTACAGGTCTGAGAATGGAGTCTTGGGGGACACCACTAGTTACTGAGTGCCATGTTGATTTGGTTCCATCAACTACCACTCTCTGGATCCAACCTTGGAGGCAGTTCCCCAGCCATCGGATTGTGGAGTATTTGAGGCTGCAGTTGCCCAATTTTCCCATGAGGACATCATGGGATACCAGGTCAAAGACTGTTTTAAAGTCCCAATATATGACATTAACTGCTTCCCTTTTGTCCAGGTGATACCTCACCATGTCACAGAAGGAAATGAGATTGGTCAGGCATGACCTACCCACAACAAACCTGTGCTGGTTATCCCTCAGAATGTTGCCTTCTGTTAGCCTGTCAAGAAAGTTTCTTTGATATTTTTTTCCAAGATCATTCCAGGGATTGACATCAAACTGATTGGCCTGTATTTTCCTGGGTCTTCTTTCCTCCCTTTCTTGAAGATAGGCACCACATTGTCCCTCTTCCCATCTTCAGGTACTTCACCCAAGTGCCACAAGCTATTGAATATCCTTGCCAGTGGCTGCGCTATGATGTCTATCAGTTCCTTTAGCACTCTTGGGTGTAATCTATCCAGACCAGCTGTTTTGTGGGGTCCAGCCTCTCAAGATGCTCCCTCACAAGATCCACACCAATGGTGGGCATCTATTCATGCTCACCCTGGTTATCCTGCATCATGTTAGGCAGGGTGGTCCCTTTGGGCTGGTGAAAAACTGGTGCAAAGTAATCATTAAACAGATTGGCTTTTTCCTGGGTGTCAGTAGTCAGCTGCCCCATTTGGTTTAGCAGGGGTCCAGTGTTGTCCTTGTTTTTCTTTTGACTCCCCACATATCTGAAGAAGAACTTTTTATTGTACTTGATTCATGTAGTCATTTGGAGTTCAGTTGCAACCTTGGCTTTCCTAGTTCGCTCCCTACAGGTGCGGACCTTTGCAGAATACTTACTCCTCCTAGTAGTGTTTCCTGTCTTCCACCCTTTATAAACCTCTATGTGGATAGTTTCCTTCAGAAACCAAAATTATGACCTCAGTATGATTTTGAAGGAACAGGTACAAATACTGTAGATTATTTCACTTATCTAGGCAACCCTTTCTTGGGACTTTCTAGTGACTTCATTTATGCTGTAATTTTTCTGTAATTAGTCAAGTGGTAAAGAAAACACTGTTTTTTGGAAGCTCACTCAATACAAATATTTAATGTCACCCACAACATTGTTCCAAAGGAAGTTAAACAGCTTTCAGTACCTATAATGGATATTCAAAACAAAAGGCACCTATACACGTCAGACTTCTACTCTGATGCATGATAGTTGTGCCTGCTTCAGAACAGACTCGATTAATCAAGTCTGCTGGAGTGTGCTAATTTAGCTTGCTCCAGCAGCCTCTGCTTCATGTGTATTTAGTATCCCCATGCTTCAAAATGGCAGCAGGGGCGCTTTAACCAAAGCTTATTGAACGGGTTGTAAATCCAGTGCCAACAGCCACATTCTGAAAATGCTGGAGAATAGGTTCTGCAGATAAGTCTTTTTGTGGCTGCCAAGGAAGAAAAATTGAGTCACTTCACAAAACATTAAGGTCAGAAAAAACAATCTTATAGATTAACAACTGGATGAAATTAAAGAAACAGATTCAGGACAGGACTAGTTGGCAGAAACAGACTTTTGCCTTATGCAACAATGGAGTAAGAAATGAACTGAACTGTGTCCCTTTAAAAAAAGATTTCCCTTGTTTATTGTTTTTATTGATACAGTAATTAAAATGTGCCTCCTTTTCTCAGTTAAATTAATTATGCATATAGTTATAGGTTAGTTCTTCCTTAGTAGAATGCGTTTGTGCATACAGATAAAAATGCAGACATACACACATTGCATGCAAGGCATCTGAAGCTTAAAGTGACTTATAACAGGATCTGGGACATGTCACTATATCTTTATTATAAAATCATTAAATACCCTGTGCACAAAAGATAATAGCTTCTTATACTGAAACATATTTTATTTGAAAGATTACTGTACACTGTACAAGAAAAAACAAAAGATGGTATCAACTCTTTGTCCCAGTTTTAAAATAAAAGGAAAGAATGAGTTGAATAATATCACAAATTGTTGTTCAGGGGGAGAATTTTTCACATGAAGATAAGAACAGGTTTCTCATTTGTAAAAGGATCTTGAAGGTTTATGTGTACTGCAAAGAGATTTTTTTGTGAAATTCATAAACTCATGGATTTCCTGCAGAAATTCCCTGAGATTTTAAGAATAATTTTTTTTTACTTTTGCAATATTTTATATATTGAATATTGTAAAGTATGAAGTACATAGATTCAGCATACAAATCAACATGTTATATTTTTTAATATTTTACATATTTTTTTGATGGATTGTGTATGTTAAATGTGCTACTCTTCTTTTTATACTTCAGTAGAACCTCAAAAGTTTTATACAGTTACAGAAGAAGGAGAAAGAAAAGATGGAAGGATTGTGTTTCAATTCATAATCAATTATATACTCAATATAGGAACTGTAGAGCAGTATCATGTACAATGCATGTTATTATATCTTCCTTAACTGTTTTCACTTGGTAGAGGGAGTCCATCATCTGAACACTTGTCTGCAGCTGCTCCAAAGTCCATTTTTGGGACCTCGCTGTTCTCCTCTTACATGAGTGTAAATGGTTAGATGAAAGTTGGGTGTACCCTGATTCACCAAAATTATGTTTTTTAACTTCATTCTTGGTTGTTTCCCCAAAATCCACTTCCAATTCCAGATTTTCAGGAAATCATATCCATATGCCATTAACACTTACATTGAACACTTGGCACAAAGGAGCACAAGCATATAGACTTCACATTGCTTCCAGATAGTTAACAGTTCTCTCTCTGTTAAGGGTGAAGTTATACATGACCCTTAGCCCATAATAAAGCTGTGGAATGTTATGTGGCATTACCATTAGACATGCTGTGAACAGTTGCATGTTAAGGGTTAATACCGTTTATTGCCTGCTCAACTCTGACTTTCCCCACTCCCCTCCACTGCCGCCTGCTCCCCCAGCCCCCCATG
>NW_005842495.1:893041-910618 GCF_000455745.1 Alligator sinensis | reverse complement strand
CCCCCCAACAGGTGCCCCACCCAGGCCAGCTCTGGCCCTTTAAGAAAAAAAAAAAAAAAAAAGAAAAGCCCCCTGACTCACTGCTCCTGCAGCAGTTTTAGGGCTTCAGGGGCTCATGCAGAGCTCCCCACAAGGCGCAGGGCAATGGGGAGCAGTGGGGATCACCCCCCACTGGCAGGAGTGGTGATTCTGGGGGTTTTTCAGGTTTTTTTTTTCTTTCTTAAAGGGCCAGAGCTGGCCTGGGCAGTGGGGGACAGCGGGGATTGCCCCCCGACCCCACCCAACAGCACCCTGTTGTGTCAGAAGCAGCTGAATCTCTGAATCAGATTCAGCAGAATCGAATTAGTACAGTAATTTGAATCACTGAATCAAAACACTGTCCCTTGAATTGGCCGAATCTGAATCCAAAGCAAATACCAGCCATTTTGCATAGGCCTAAAAGAACCAAGGCTTAACACTGATGCTGATTTTGTGGTGTATTATAATCTACCTGATTCCTGAATTGTTCCAACATGTGAAAGATGAGAATGACCCTCTTCCCTTTTTATAGGCCTTGTTCTCTCAGTATTCAGATTCTCTTCTGTTAATTTTCTGTCTGCTATCCCTGGGGATTTCTTTCCACCCTCTTTCAGTTAGAATAAATGTGCTGTGCTGACTTTTACTGTGCTGTTCTAGGTGTCGCTCCTCAGACTTGCCAGAGAAAGTATTTCATTTGAAAGCTTGTCTAATTCTATCTCAACAATGCAGTTGGTTCATGTGACAGGCTCAGCCAACCTGCCAGAATCCAAAGTCCCCTACCAGGCTGGACCAGCCTGCTCAAAAACACTAGTCCCTACTTTGCCTCTGATATTTTAAGAATTTTGGATGAGGGGTGCTCTTGGCAGGGCCTTGGTAGCCTCTTCCTAGGTGTGTCTGCTTGGTGTGCTATCTTCCAAGTTATTTTACCCTCAAGTCCATGGGGTGGGTCTCCTCTTTCAAGGCAGCCCTCCCAATTACACCTAACAGGCAATAATCACGACCTCCATCCACCCCCATAGTCATGCCCATGCCTCTCAGATGTTATCAGCTCTCATTTTCAGAAGGCACTTTGCTTCAATATAATGTGACTGACTCCAGGCTCTAAACATTTTTGGAGTTTTGGCCTTCCCAGGCTTCTTCCCTCTTTTTCTAGCTAGGCTCCCTCAGCTTAGGCCCACCACATCTAGGCCTGGCTTATGAGCATCAGCCTGCTTATATTCTGGAACCCTGACCCTGGTTTCATTCCTGTGGGCTATGGCTCCTGGCCTTCTCATCCTCTGGCTTGCTCTGGCTTATGCTCTACCCTGTTAGGATACAAAGTCTTGGTGTGCCCCACTGGAACCCCACAATGGCCCTAAAGCCACATCGTCCCCCAAGATAACCCCAACATAAAAGTAAACTTCTGCTTTTAAAGAATACTTCTTCCCTCCTTGCGTATGATACAGCAAAAGAAAATAAAATATGCTACCACTTTAATGGTAGTCTTCTCACGATAAGTACATTATTTTCATAAAGAGTGAGCTGCCCTGACATGCGGCTCTTCCCCACCTCTCAGTGTCTGGACCACAGTGGGTTCTGGTGTTTGTAACACAAAAGCTGTTGAATCTGTCCTTCCCCAGAGGGCACTTTCTCTCCTTGCTGGCAAGGCTTCTCTCTCTCTCTCTCCTCCTGCCTTTCCTTCTGGCTCTGCCAGTGTTTGTGACCACAAGCCCCTCCCTGACCCTTTGTAATTACTTACCTCATCTCATACTTTTTCAGGATGTCTTGCTCTCTTAGTTAAAGGGCCCCCTCTCTCCCTGTTGCTCTGTTCTCTTAAAGGGGTAATATATTGGTTCCTTAATGCAGGCTCTTCCCTCCAAAGCAAGTGCCCCAACCCCTGTTTCTATCTTGCTCTTTCCCCGTTAGCTGAGCAACAGGGTTATGGTCTCCTGTTACAGTCCAATAGAAATAACACCCTAAGAAGTTCTTGCCTCCTATATTTAAAAAAAAAAATCACTTTTTTGGACAATTTTGTGTTGTCATCAGTAGACATAAAGGAACTCATCTTCATACTGTTTTCTCATTGTTAGAAGAACAATGGTAATCATTTTAGGTTTACCTGTCACTGTCAAAAAAAGAGTAAAAATAGATTATTTAATCAATATATTATAAAGATGGCTATTAATGTATAAAATCAGGTGAAACAAAATTAAGCATTGGTCAAATAAAGTTCATCTGCCTCTTACATCTTATTAATTTCTATTTACATAAACATATAAAAATAGTTCAGGCCCACTGGTATTTTGCCAGTCGTTTACTGTTGAAAGCCATGTTTGCTTACTAAGGAGCAACACAGAGTTGCTTGTTCATGAGGGTTTTTTTGGTTGTTTTTATTTTTTAAATAACGTAATTATTTGGGGTCCAAGTAATATTTTCTGAATCTTGATTAATGTGTCTTAATTTATGAGATGCATCTTGGCAACAGTCTTTTTTACTATATTAATCTGAATTGAGTTAATGTAGAGACTTTGATAAAGTTCCTGGGTGCACAGAAGCATTTCCATTAGGAAGAACAAAAAATAACTGTCATTTGCAGCAAAAGAGAGTTAAGAAATATTTGGGAAGGTAGGTAATGTGAAATCCCATGACATCTATACTTAAAAATGTGTTCCAATTGACCTTAAAAAATCAGCTGAGTTTCTACAGTGATGAATATGTCACAAGAACCTACATGGAATATGACAGAATAAAGCAGAGTTATATATGAGTATACAGTTAGTTGGCCCTGTGCTAGGCAGTGCATCATTGGGCTGCACCTGGAAAAACAGTCTGGGAAGAAAATTATGATTCAGGGTCCCTTGATGCTCCAAGGATGCAGTAAGAGAAGTAAAAAGTAAAAAATAATGTGTGTATGCCCAGCATAGCTCTTCCCAGTCATGTCTACCTGCATAAGAGGAAGTACTTTCATGGAGAATATTTCTTTATTCCTTATCTCCAAAGCAGGCAGAAATTTTAATGGAATTTACTACCTTGTCCTACAGCTTGTCTCTGATGTAAACCTGAGTTGGTTGGTCTCATTTTCACCAATAGCCCATATTTGTTTTTCCAGACAGAATGGAGTTTAAGTGACATATCATGGCAGTTGTTTCAAGTGTAACAGTTTGGTGCACATATGATCATATGCATTACAGGAACATTTAGAATGTTCTCTAGACTTTTTATCCAATGTAACATATGTGCCTTTATCTAGTTTAGTTTTCTTGCATGTATAAGACTACCATAATAATGATCTTTACTAATTTGTTTGAGTTTTTTTCTATTTCCTGCTTATAGTTATAAGAGTAACATGACAACATAAGGCTTCCTTCTACAAACAAGCTCTGTTTGTAGAACAGAGGAGGAGCTGATGAGCTCCTCCTAATTTACAGTCTTCTCTAGGCTAAATAAGCCCAGTTCCCTCAGTTTTTCCTAAGTCATCTGCCTCAGCCCCCTCACTATTTGTGTTGACCTCCACTGGACTCTCTCCAATTTGTCCACATCCTTTCTGTAGTGGGATACCTAAAACTGAACACAGTAGTCCAGATGTGGTCTCACCAGTGCTGAATAGAGGAAAATTATCATTTCCCTGGACCTACTGGCAACACAATGCAGCCCAGTATGCCATTAGCCTTCTTGGCAACAAGGGCACACTGCTGTTTCATATTCAGCTTGTTGTCCACTGTAACACCCAGGTCCTTTTCTGCAGAGCTGCTGCCCAGCCAGTCAGACCCCTGCCTGTACTGGTACATGGGATTGTTTTGTCCTAAGTGAAGGACTTTGCCCTTGTCCTTGTTGAAACTCATGAGATTTATTTTGGCCCAATCCTCCAATTTGTCTAAGTCACTCTGAATCCTACCTCTACCCTCCAGCATATCTACTACTCCCCCCAGCTTGGTGTCATCTGCAGACTTGCTGAGGGTTCACTCTGTGCCATCTTCCAGGTCATTGATGAAGACATTGAACAAAACCAGGCTCAGGAGTGACCCCTGGTGCTCTCCACTTGATACTGACTGCCAACTAGACATCAAGCCATTAATTTCTAGCCTCTAAGCCTGATGCTCCAGCCAGTTTTCTATCACCTTACAGTCCATTCATCCAGTCCATACTTCCCTAGCCTGCCTGAGAGGATGCCATGGGAGACTGTATCAAAAGCCTTGCTAAAATTAAGGTACATCACATCCACCAGTCTCCCTGCATCCACAGAGCCTGTCTCCTCATCATAGAAGGCAGTCAGGTTGGTCAGGCATGGCTTGCCCTTGGGGAATCCATGCTGACTGTTCCTAATCAACTTTTCTCCTCCAAGTACTTAAAAATGGATTCCTTGGGGATCTGCTCCATGATTTTTCACAGGGACTGAGGTAAAGCTGTCCAGTCTGTAGTTCTCTGGATCCTGCTTTTTTAAATAAGGGTACTGTGTTCGCCCTTTTCAGGACCTCTCCTGATCATCACAAATTTTCAAATATGATGGCCAGCCACTCTGCAATCACATCAGCCAACTCCCTCAGCACCCTCAGGTGCATCCCACCTGACCCCATGGACTTGTACAGGTCCAGCTTTTCTAAATAGTCCCTAACCTGTTCTTTCACCACTAAGAGCTGCTCACCTCCTCCCCAAACTGTGCTGCTTGGTGCAGTTGGGACCAAACAGCCTGTGAAGCTTGTTCCCCACCCAGTTCCATGAGTTCTGAGCTGAGTAGGGAAAAAGATCTCCAGCCAGTCCCCCCTTCAGCTCCACACTCACAGAGTTGGCAGGGAACAGGCTTCCCTGTCCCTGCCAGCAGGGAGCTCCCACCATCGGCTCCATGACTGTGGGGCTAGTGCTCCATGATGTGGTGCTGATGCTGGGAGATAAGGATTTCCCATCCCCGTGCTCTCCACTAATGATCTCAGAGCAGGGGCCTTGGAACTCCCTGCTGCTGGGACAGGGGGACATAGTCCCCAACTGGGATCCTGTGGTGGGGCCCACCCCAGCAGCAGGCAGCTCCCAGGGGCAGGGAGCTATCTCTTGCCCCCTGGTGGACGGCTGATCAGGAGCAGATTTTGCTTCTGGTCAGTCATCTACACAAGCGCTATTACAACATAAATAATCTCAAGTAAATTGGCTATTTGTATTTTTAGGCAGCAAATTAGTTGTGATTAGGGAGTTTTAATTTTTAGTGAGCATGTGCATGTGTAGACACACATGCTTACTTCACAGTAAACTATGTTAATGCACAGTTAAGTTTCTTGTGTAGATGCACCCACTAATGAGGAAAGTCAAAAAGAGTACAGACTCTGGCAAAGCAAAAGTAAAACTAAAACAAGACAAGCTCAGGAAGAATTTGAGGAGAAAGTTACTAGGGTCACACAAGGTAACAATAACAATTTATTTAAGTACATTAGCACCTGAAGTTGCTTCAATGTATTTGAACATCAGTCAAGCCTTTGGATGATCAGGGTATAAAGGTGGCAGTAAAGGATGACAGGGCTGTTGCCAAGAAACTAAATGCATTCTTTGCATATGTCTTCACTGTGGAATATGTTAGGGAAATTCCCTCCCCAGATCTGCTCCCCTCTAGGAAAAGTCAGTGGAGCTGACCCAAATTGAGGTTTCAATACATGAGGCAGTAGAGAAATTTAATAAACTAAGCTGTAGCAAATCACTAGGAACTGATGGCATTCACCCTACCTCATGGAGCTCAGATTGGAAATTACTGAACTCCTAACCTATCATTAAAAATAGCTTTGGTACTAGAGGAGTGAATGGATGGTTGCCAGTGTGACTTCCATATATAAAAAGGGCTCCAGAAGGGGATGCAGGGAACTGTAGGCTTGTGAGTCTAACTTGTGTTCCTGGAAGAGTGGTAGAAACAAAAATTTTAAAATAGCATGACTTCCTGGGAAGGATTCAACATGGCTTTATCAAAGGGAAATCATGCCTGACCAAACTAAGTTATTTGAAAATGTCAATTAGCAGCCCGATCAAGGTGATTCAGCTAACATAGTATATTTGAACTTCCAAAAAACTTTGACAATGTCCCCCATTAGAGGTTCTTAACTAACTTAGGCAATCATGGGATTACAGGGAAACTCCACAAGTGGATTTGAAATTGTCTCAAAAATAGAAAGCAAAGAGTGAGAATAAATGGTAAGTTTTCAGGATGGAAAGAAGTAAATAGCGGGGTTTCTCAGGGATCTATGCTGGGACCAGTGTTGTTCAAAATATTCATAAATGATCTGGAAAAAAAGGGGGTGAGTAGCAAGGTGGTCAAATTTGTGCAGGAATCAAAATTATTCAGTGTGGTCAAGAGCAAGCTGGACAGAGAGATACTACAGAAGGATCTGGCATAATTAAGCAAAAGAGCAACTAGATGGCAAATGAAATGCAGTGTTGATAAGTGTAAAGTGATTTACCTGGGAAAAAATAACCCAAACTATACTTACATTATGATGGACTCACCATGAACTGCTACTACACAGAGGAGAGATCTGGTAGCCATTGTGGAGAGTTCACTAAAAACAGGAACTCAGTCCTCAGACATCATCAAAAAGGCAAGCAAAATGTTTAGTGAGTCTATGGTGCATCCATCCACATCTAGAGATCTTTCTACTATCTTTCACAATACAAGAATACAAGAAATAGGGTTCATAGAAGGAGACTAGTATGTCATAAGTTTAAAACTAACAAAAGGAAGTTCTTTTTCACACAGTATGTAAAGTGTAGAACTCATTGCCACCAAATGTTGTGGAAGCTGACAGCTTAAATACATTCAAAAAGGAATTGGACAAATTCTTGGAAGAAAGGTGCATCAGCAGCTATTAAGCATGGGTATTAGTGCTACAGCCTCTGAATCAAAACATCCTAGACCTCAAATGTTGGTGAGGCTGCAAGTGAGAGAGGAATAATGAGAAAAGAAAAAAAAAAATCATACCTTGTCCACTCTCCTTTCAGCATATACTCTCTACCGCTGTATGACACAGGATACTGAGCGAAGATCTATGATCTGATGTAGTAAATGGCAGTTCTCATGTTCTTAGCAACATAGAGGACATAAATAGGAAATGTTAGGATAGTGATGATGATGATAATTCCATCAGTTGTTGCTATGGAGCCAACACTCAACCTCCATTTAATTTAAAACATGAAGGGTGGAAATATTTGATTTTAAGGTTGACATTTCTCTAGTAATATAAGTAATGTTGGAATATGGACAAATGAAATAACAAGTAAGTGAATCAGAATACAGGGAAAATGCAAAACATGTTACACTTGAAGATATGTAAGAATAAAATAAGTATTTTTTCTAATGCATTTTTTAAAACCTTTCATGATTGTATTGTTCTTTATTAAGATTGTGAAACAAAGTAAGAGGGACAACCAGTTCAAATCTATCAAGAATTAAACCCTTGACTATTTAAAATAAAATAAACTATTATTTTCATTGTTCCTTTTAGATACTTTAATTATCCACTGCAATTGTTTCAAATACCCTTGACATGGAGTTTTGTAATGCCAGGGGGAAAGGTTTGACTGCCAAATTACTCAGTAGGCTTGTGAAATTAAAGATAAATACATAAAAAAGTCCTTTGTTTCAGTAGACAAGGTTTTTTGGGGGTAAATCTGATATCTTTTATTAGACCAAATCAAATAATTGAAAAAATTCTTCTTTGCAAGTTATTGGGTACATATACCCTTCATCAGGCTGAGAAACCATCTGCAGTTGGTCTGTGCTCTTATTTCAGTACAGCAGTTATGAGATTCCAACAGACAACCTTTTTCTCTCAGCTGCACAAATACTTCATGATTCCTAAAGGGTTTTTTAAATTATCATTTGTTGGGGGGGGGGGGGGGTATATATATTTTTTCCAGCAGGACCAAATGTGCTTTGACAAAACTCAGATAAGGTGATAGAGGGAATGCTTATGAAAGAGAGACATAAAAAAAATAGATAATACCCCAGTGGTTAGAATACTCATCTGGGCTGGGACAAAGCAAGGATCTTAAATAGGATCTCCTATGTAACAGGTGAGTTCCTAGATCCTTTGACTATTGACTTTTATATTAATCACTATCCTCTTTTTCTTTTCATGGAAAACTCTGAACAGTCTTTGTTTCATCCCAGTATAAAATAAGAACATTTATTTTTTATGTTTAAAAAAAGCTTTATGGAAGGAAATAATCATTTCCCACCCAGTTTGACTTACTAAATGAAATATAGAAGGTAAAGAGAAGGAGAACAAGGATGATTAACAGTATGGAAGGGTTTCCACATGAGGAGAGACTAAAGAGGCTACTCAGTTTAGAAAAGAGATGTTTGAGGGGAGACATGATAAGTCCCCATGATAAATGGGGAAAACAATGTCAATAGGAATGTACCATTTATTATCTCTCACAATACAGGAACTAGGGGCTCACAAAATGACAATAGTAGGTTGCAAGTTTAAAATAAACAAAGGGAAGTGCTTTTTCATGCAGCATGTAATTAAAGTGTGAAACTCATTGCTACCAGATGGTGTAGAAGTTGACCATTTAGCTCAATTCAAAAAGGAATTGGACAGATTTTTGGAGGAAAGGGACATTGGTAGTTATTGAATGTGGGAGTTAGGGATACAGACCGAATCTGAACTCCCTAGACCTTAAATCCTAGAGGCTGCAAGGGCAAGAGGTAGAGTGGAAAAACAAACAAACAAACCCTGGTTATACCCAGTTCACTCTCCCTTTTAGTATCTACTTCCTGCCATTGCATGACACAAGTCTATTTGATGTGCAAAAGAGAAGACCATGGGCTATTAACCATCATGGAAACTATAAGCCTCCCTGAACAAGGGAGACCACTGGGGACATATCTACTGATTGCTTGGGACAACAAAAAAGAAAACAGGAACAGGGATAGGTTAATAAGTAGGGCATTGGAAGGGCACACCAAAAAGAGCACAATGGCCAGTACCCACTGCCCCTTGAAGGAGTCAAAGGAGCCTGCGCATGCCAACCAGTGAAACTCTGTCCAGATACATTAGTGGTGAAGTACCAGGAAAGTAGCCCCACACTCGCCCAGTCTTCTCCCAGCCAGAGACTCCTTCCTAGTCTTATAGATGGCCAGCTTGTCCAGAGCCAGGAGCAGGTTGACCAGGAGGTCCCGGGACTTGGTAGGGCTGTGGATGGGAAATCCATAAAAGAGAAGGTATAGGGAGAAGTGCAGCCAGAATCTCAGCAAGATGTTCTGAAGGAGGAAGAAGAGGGGATGCAACCTGGCGCACTTGCAGTAGGTATGCCCCAGGGTCTCCCTCTGTGGGCAGAAGGGGCAGGTGTTGGGGGTGTCCATAAAATGTGCCAGAAATATACCTATGGAGACAGCTTCATGAAGGAGATATCTGAGGTCCCCAGTGGCTAATGGGAACAAGGTGGAATACAGGCTAATCCACCAGGGACCCTGACACTTACCCTTGCCTAGGGTGCCCCATCACTGTTGTTGGTGCGGGATATGAGGATGGGATGATGGATGGTGCAAAGTACAACTACTTAGAGCTACTGGCAGTAGGCTGTTCAGAATTGGACCTGCTTGTTGTCTCCCAGGCTGCAGAGATGGTGGGGTGGGGAGCACCATGGTGCCTGCTTAGACAGAGACCCCACAACAAGCTCCAGAGGGCTAGGGGACACCACGGGGGGGGGGGCGAGGGGGTACGGCAAAGACTGCCTTGAAACTGGTCAATGTAGGTGCAGGTAGTGGGTGGCAGGGCAGCTTCTACCTCCTGGAGCATGCATCAGGGACCATGCAGCATAGGCAGCTCCATGTGCTGGGCCAGCACAGAGAGATCCACCCTTCTCTGCCTAGCACAGTCCAAGAAGACTCTGACATGAGTCATGTGATGCATAGATTCATAGTCATTAGGGCAGGAAGGGACCTTGTGAGATCATTAGGTCCAGCCCCGTGCCCAAAGGGCAGGAAGTCAGTGAGGGCCACAGGATCCCAGCAAGATAAGTGTCTAAATGTTAAAAGAATCCAGAATAGGTGCTTGCTCCATCTCTTGGGGGAATCTATGCCAGGCCTTGGGGACTCGGACAGTAAAGAAGTATTTCCTTATGTGCAGCCTAAAATGGTCTTTGTTTGGAGTTTGTGACCATTGGACCTTGCCATCCCTTAGAGTGTTCTGGTAAACAGGCATTCCCCCAGTTCCTGATGCACACCCCTTATGTACTTATGCCACCAAGTCATTCACTGAGCTGGAACTTCTCCAGGCTGAAGTCCCATGGCTCTCAGCCTTTCTTCATGAGGCCTGTTTTCTTGCCCTATGATCATGCATGTTGCTCTCCTCTGGACTTTTTCACACTTTTCCACATCCTTACTGAATTGTGGAGCCGAGAACTGGATGCAGTACTCCAGCCACGGCTCACCAAGGCCAAGTAGAGTGAAAGGATGACATCCTGGGTCTGGCTCAAGATGCATCGGTATATGCAAGCCAGAGTTCTGTTTCTTTTGCTAGCTGCAGTATTGTATTGGTGGCTCATGTTCATCTTGTGGTCAATCCTGACCCTCAAGTCTCTTTTGGTCATGGTTCTAGTGAGTGTAGCACTGCCAAACCTGTAAGTGTGATGTTGGTTTGTTTCCCCCTCACCCCAAGGTGCTCCACCTTGCATTTGTCCATATTGAATGCCATCAGGTTTTCATCTACCCACCTTGCAAGCCTATCAAGTTTGACCTGGATCACCAGTCTATCCTCAAGTGTAGATAGATTTATAGATGATAGGGCCATAAGGGACCTTCCAGCCTTCTCTTAAAGACCCCCAAGTTAGGGAAGAGCACCACCTCCCTTAGTCACCCTTACCATGAAGAAGGAAAGGAATCCCAGCAAACTTAAAAGCAGCGCTCTAGATGAGGCTTGAACTCACAACCTCAGTATCACTTCACAAATACTGCTGTATAAGTACCACACACTAACCTATTGCGCCACTGGAGCAGATGAATTTTATGCTTGAGGCAAAGAGACTAGGACAAATAAAGGAAATTAATGACTGATGGCTTGTGAGAGTGGAATCACATGAGGACACAGGAATTGCTCTTCACCATCAACACATGTTACAGCTGCCCCCAGCTTATCTCTTCTGTATATTGCTGAAAGTGATGATGAGAGGTTATGTTGTTACATACCCTGCTAATTTCACCCAGTTCTCTTACTGCTACAAACAATATTTTCTCTACATAGCTCACTCTTATTCTAGCCAAAACCTTTCAGTTTAATCAAATGAGATACTCCCCTACTCAAAGTTGTGTATGCAGTCCCTCTTCATATCAACCCTCTATTATCACAGTTATCTACACCATCTACTTACTCACCAAGATTGAGACACTCACTCTAGTTTTCATATCTGACCCCTTCATACTTTGGGATACTCTCCCCTAAAGCTTGGTGTCATCAGTGAATGTAGCCAGTCCACTACCAGTACCATAGAGGAGTCTCTGCAGGCCCTGAAGGTGGGAGGTATGGACCTGACTTTTTATGTAAACCACCTTGCAAGGGGAAGCTCAGGACACCTGTAGAGACCCAGTGCTGTGCCAGCCAGAAGAACCCTAATGCCCATCTCTGGAGACTGGCCAGGAGCTCCAGGGCATGGCCATTGGCCAGGGTTTTGAAATGGTGCTAGATCATGGACAGGACCATCTGGTTGATGATCAGTGTCTTCCCACAAAGGGAGAGACACTGTGGTAGTCCTACCTATGCCTGCAGCCACTCAGACACCCTGACCTCCAGCTGGTGTGAGTTCTCTGGGGGGAGGGGTGATTGGGGGACAAGTAGACCCCCAGATAGAGCAGCAAGCTTTCACTCCATTGGATGTGCTGGAGTGCAGGTGGGAGAAAGCTCACCTGCCACCCATCACCCACCATCAAGCCAGAGCTCGCAACACAGTTGGCCCAGGCAGAGGAAGCCACTGAGTACATGGACTGGCAGGCTCCAGGTCACCCATGGACAGGTGCACCAGGTCACCCATGGACAGAAGGAAGCACATAATCAGCATATGCTGACAGGACCATGCCCATGGGAGGCACCTGGAGCACCAGCCCTGCCACCCACTTGCACAGAGGGCAGAGGAAGGGCTCAAAGGCAGAGGTGTAGAGCTGGCCTCTCAGCAGGCAACCTTGATGCACTCCCCACCAGAATGGGATGTGCTCCATCAGCATCCAGTTGAGCTGGAACATACACTCTGTGGAGGTGTACAACACCTCCAAGAGAAACTGCATGAAGTGGGGACTGAAGATGAATGCCCCCTATGCCTGTGAGGTACCTGTGATCCATCCTGTCAAATGCTTTCTTTTGGTTGAGGGACAGGAGAGTGAATGACAGGCCATCCCTATGAATGAGCTTGAGGAGGTCCCAGACCAGGTACAGGTTATTAAAGATGGAACGCCCTGAAACCATATTGGTCTGGTTGGGGTGAATGATGTCCTTCTGCATGGACCTCAGGTGCAGTGAAATGATGCACCTTGCTATGACCTTGTAGTCTGTAGAGAGATTGAAACCTGGGCACCGGTTCCTTAGGTCACAGGGGTCTTACTTTTTGGGCAGCAGGGCCAGAACAGCCCTTCTGCATGACAGAAGGAACTCTCCATCCCCTTCAGACTCAGCCCAGATCCCGGTGAGGTCCTGGTGGAGGACATCCCAAAAGGTGCAGTAAAACTATATAGTCAGCCTGTTTAAGCCCTGTACTTTGTTACCAGGAATCAGATGGAGGATATCTGAAATCTCAGCCATGGTGAAAGGAACCTCCAGCCAGTCCCAGTCATCTGCACTGACCTGCAACAGTCCCTTCTACAGGACCTGGCAGGCATCAGCATCAATCAGCCCCAGGGAGAAGACCTCTGGGAGAAGCCCTCACCCTTTCTTGCATCTCACGTGGGTCCATGACAGGGATTCCATCACCCACCAGGAGGCAGGCAATATATTTCTTAGTGCCCCTCCTCTTCTCCAGGGCATAGAAGAAGCAGGAGCCACAGTTCATCTCCTGAAAGAGGTAGATGCATGAGCAGATGAATGTGTCATGTGCATAGTGGATGTCCAGAACTTGAAGCTCTTCCTGACACTCTCTGCAGAGGAATGGGTTGTCCAGGTGGGTGGACAAGCACCTCTCCACCCTCAATACCTCCCTCTTGATCTTTCCCCCACTGTTGGGTGTGTCCCCAAGTGTAACAGTGACAGTACTGTCTGATGCACACCTTCCTCACATCCCACCAGCTCTGGACTGAGGGAAAGGCTGGCTGCCACTCATTCCAGGCCAGCCAGAACTTCCAGAAGGTGGCTACTGAGCCTACATCCTCCAGCACGCTGTTGTTGAAATGCCAATAGGCCGGGCCTAGATGCTCATGCTACAGAGTGACCTGAGCATATACCAGGTGGTGGTTACTGAAGGGGGCTGGTCTAATGCCAGAGGCACAGACTTGGGCAGTGTTCAGTATGGGCATGTAGATTCAGTCCAACCAAGACTGGCATGCCCACTCCTCCTCCACCCTAACAAAGGTGAAGGTGGTGGTGCCATCACGGTAGTGGGCATGCCAGATGTCCACCAGGAAGTGGTCCATGATGATCTCCCTGAGGATACTCGTAGCAGCCTGGCTCCACTGCCTGGCTCCACTTCCTTCACCTTGAGGGTAATGTTTAAGTGCCCACTGAAGACCAGGCACTCATGAGGGCTCAGGGTCCTGTGGTAGGTGACCACCACCTGCTGGTAGAAGCAGGCCATCTCTGAGTCATGCACTAGGGCATATATATTGACCAGCTTGAGGATGAGCCCCTGTACCCAGACCCACAAATGCAGCAGGTGGCCTGGCATTACCTCAATGGCAAGAAGGACCTCTGACTTCAGGCTTGGGGAGAACAGGGTGACCACCTCACAGGACATGTCCATGAGTTGGCTGAAGTAGATCCTGCCTCCCCAGTCCAGCCACCAGTTGGTTTCAGTGGCCAGAGCTGTGCCCGTGTCCTGCAGGAAAACTATGGAATACCCCGCTTCTGAAGGAAGGGGAGCACCTGGCACCCATGGAGACCCTTCGTGCAGCTCTGCATGTTGAGGATCACAACAGTGATGGACCTCATTGGTGGAGGGTGTTGTTAGGCTGGGTGGGGCTTTTGTGGAAGGCAGCCTCAACAGCAAGGCCCAACAGGAATCCTGCCACCCTCCTGAAAGAGTAGAGGGCGTCATGGAAGCTTTGGTCCCAAAAATAGTTTTTGTCACTGCTCCACTTGTGATCCTTGCCTTCCCCCACCAAACCCTCACTAAGTTGAGGACTTGATGGAAATTCCTCCAGCATTCCAGGGTGAGTTGCACCTTTTTGCAGTGGTGCGTGTTCTCCAGGATTGGAGCCACTCCACTTAAGTACTACTAGGGCTGAGAGGTCTGCAGGCTCTATGGAGCCCACAGACCCTTGGTCATTGTCCTCCTGGTCCTGTGATTCAACAGGCTCCTTCTGGCTGTCAGGTGGGGTGGGTGTTTTCCCTCCTCCAACCCTGTGGCAGCAGAAGCCTGGCAGAGTGCCACCTGACTACTACATTCTCTGACACTGGGGAAGGGAGAGATGCAGCCCATGGTGGTGGGGGAAGGGGCAGCATGGGGAGTGGCAGGGCAAATAGTGGGGGTTTCTGTGCAGGGCCCTCTTCAGGGTTGGAATGGTGTTCTGTGAAGGACCTATGATCTGACTCGCTAAATGGCAATTCTTATGATTTTATGATTACCTGTACTTGGACAGGGGCAACTTCAGAAGTCACCCTATATTTTTTAAGAGATTTTTTTTGCAGAATTAACAGCAGCTAATCAATCAAGTGAATTCTAGAGAATTTACTAGGGGTGACAGCAGTGGATGCTCCTACAGCGTGGGCAGCTCCCCCTGGCCAGCAGCACTGGTATGTAGTCCTAGACCCACTGCAGGCAGCTCTAGCTCTGTACCCACATGGAGCTGGGGGTAATGGTGGGGCTGGGCCCAGGTGGGGGACCCAGGTCGCACCAGACCTGGAGTGGGGGCTAGGCCAGGAGTTCCTGGCTTCTGGAGGCAGTGCAGAACCTCCTCCCAAGCCCACACAGGGGTCTGCTGCTGCTTGGTGGGTGGCTGCCAGAGTCAGGCAGAGCTAGTGTCACGGTCTAGGCAGTGGCTGGTACGGCAGTACAAAATGACTGTGTTTTGATTTGGTTTCAGATTCGGCCATTTCAGAGGACAGTGATTTGTTTCAGTGTTTTGGAACACTGACCTGTTTTGTTTCAGCTGAATCTGTTCCACATCTGTTTCAATCAGGCTACAAGCTTCACACAGTCCTACTGCCCAGCCAGGCGGGGCTTGGGGCCAGGGGCTTGGGGCCCCAGTGGGGAGCAGAATGGGGCCATAGGTGGCTCATCTGGGGAAGGGCCACTGCCCTTTGTGCAGGTGGCAAGACCCCTGCGTGGATCTCTGATCCTTGCCACATTGGGTTGCAGGGCAGGAAACCAGTGCAGAATGGTGAGCAAGCCTGCCCTGCCACACAACCTGGCTCTTCAGTGAGCAGAGATCTTTGTCGGGGGGCTGGGGAGGAGACTTCACCCTGGATCTCTGCTCCCTGCGGAGCCAGGTTGGAACGCAGGGATCAGCACTGCCCTGCCATATGACCTGGCTCTGCAGGGAGCAGAGGGCTGCACCCAGGGTCTCCTCACTGCTGCTGCCCACCCCGCGCTGCCCCAGCAATGTGGAACTGTGTGGGGCAGACAGCAGCAGTGAGGAAACCCTGGTGCAGATCTCTGCTTCCTATAGAGCCATGTCATGTGACAGGGACCAGCACTGCCCTGCCATGCAACCTGGCTCCACAGGGAGCAGAGATCCATGCCGAGGGTCTCCTTGCCACTACTGCCCACCCTCCTCTGCCCCAGATCTCTCCTGCAGCCAGGTCACGCAGCAGGTACCAACATTGCCCTGCCATATGACCTGGCTCTGCAGGGAGCAGAGATCTGAGCCAGGGATCTCCTCACTGCTGCTGCCCACCCTGTGTTGCCCTGGATTTCTGCTTCCTGAGGAACCAAGTTGTGCAGCAGGGACCAACACTGTCCTGCCATGCAACCTAGCTCCACAGGGAGCAGAGATCCACGCTGGAGTTCTCTTCACTGCTGCTGCCCACCCCATGCAGGCCCGCATTGCTGGGGCAATGTGGGGTGAGCGACAGCGGTGGGAAGACCCCCAACGTGGATCTCTGCTCCCTGTGGAGCCATGTTGCATGGTAGGGCATCAGCATACAGCTGTTTCCCTGCAAGCCCGGCTATGAAACTGCAAAATTTTCTGAAACATTTCCAAAATATTTCAGATGCCTCTATTCATTTTGAAGATGTTTCAGAGACTTCCATTTCAATTTGAATTTGGTGTTTCAAGTGCCAAAATGGCCTGAAACACCACTGAAATGAAACAGATGCTGAAATTTCACACAGCCCTAGTGGCTGAAACAAAAGCAACTGCCAGGGCCAGAAGTGTCTCCAGCACTTGGAGGTCATTGTCCATAGCCTGCACTGCCCAGGCCAGGATGGTGTTCTGTTCCTGTGGGGCCTCCACCAGCTGGTGCTCCAGAGCCAGGAGCTGCACCCAGAAATCCCAGTATACCTGGTCCCGTGCCTCCTCCTGCCGGTCTCACACTTTGTCATGGGTCCCACCCACCACCTATCTTAACAAGACACATCCGCTGCTGCCACCAGTCCTGGAGGGCCACATCTTCTGCCTGCCATGCCCAAGCATAACCCAGATGGTTCTCTGATGCCCTGACCAAGCAGTTCAGAAGGAAGGCCCTATCTGGCTCGTCCCCTGGCAGAGCTGTCACATCTACAGGACCCTGGCTGTGGGCAGCAGCAACCCTGAGGCCACATCCCAGATACCAAGGGCTGCCTCTCCTCCATGTGGCATGGAGACAGAAGCTGTTTGTGAGAGTTTGCAACATTTCAGAGATAATATGCTATGTACCAGGTGCCATACACTACCCAGCCTCATACTGGGGGCCAGGGGTGCACAGGTCTGCACAGGTAGCCAGGGAACATGATAAGTCAGCCTGGCAGGCCTAGGCCCAGGCTATCAATGGCCAAGCCTGACATCACATCTCACTCCCCTGGGGCCAGTGGGCTTCTGAGTGATGGCTACAGACAGCCTGCCTCCCTTGACCCATTCCCAGGATGGGACAGCCAAAGCTCCTGGCAGCATTTGCTGCCCTGGCTCCAGACCAGCTCTCCTCCACCTCCCCCTTCTCCTGGAGGCCAATCTCTGTGCTGTGCTGCCCAGCCCATGGCACAGATTTACTCCTGGTAAAGCAAGGAGCAAATTTACTCATGATTATGGGTTTTTACTGCACAGTAAGCATGTACATGACTAGACATGTGTGCTTACTTTGCAAACTAAGCTACTGTGCAGTTAAGCATCTCATATGGATGCGCTCAGTGAAGCACAATTAAAAAAGCTAGTATGCAGTCCCAGGTATGTGGAAATGTTCTATTAATTGATAGTTCTGCCTCTCTAGTGCTTCCTTGTAAGATATTTGACCATTGTGGTTACCCTCAGTTTATTTTTATTTTCTTTATTAC